>NC_133383.1:10704835-10958287 GCF_049309525.1 Garra rufa
TGCCGTCTCTGTGCTTAATATTAATAAAACGTAAAAACACAGAGAAAAATCACTCACTGCTCTTGAATGAAGGACTTTTTTAGTTTTAATAAGAAATAAAGCATGTTTAATTCTTACAGTGAAGACGCTGTTTTAATTTTATATTCAAATAATTACATTCAGTTTCTGTAGTGGGCTGTTGGACTACTTTAGACCCAGTCATAATCGTGATAAATAATCATGATTACAAAATTGACCAAAATAATCGTGATAATGATTTTTGCCATAATCGAGCAGCCAAAATAATCAGTTGTTTTCTAAAAAAAAAAAAAATATATATATATATATATATATATATATATATATATATATATATATATATATATATATATATATATATACACACAATTTATATACTTCTTAACCTCAAATGCTCGTCTTGTCTAGCTCGGCAAGACAAGCGTTTGAGATTAAAAAGTTGTAAATGTTTATAGAAAATAACCGATCGTTTCGCTAGATAAGACCCTTCTTCCTCGGCTGTGATCATTTAGAGCCATTTGAAGCTGCATTTAAACTGCATTTTGAAATTTCAAACTTGGGGGCACCATAGAAGTCTATTATATGGAGAGAAATCCTGAAATGTTTTCCTCAAAAAACACCATTTCTTTACAACTGAAGAAAGAAAGAAAGACATGGACATCTTGGATGACAAGGGGTGAGTAAATTATCTGTAAATTTTTGTTCGGAAAATGAACTACTCCTTTAAGAAAATCACCTTTCAAGTTGTCCAAAGGAAGAAAATTACTAATCAGAAATTAAGTTTTGATATATTTACAGTAGGAAATTTACAAAATATATTCATGTAACATGATGTTTATTTAAAGGTCCCATATTGTACACATTTCTGGAGGTTTATTTTAGTTGTTGATGAATATATATTTGCGGTATAAGTGCCAAAATCCATCTCAATATATTTTTACAGCTCCTTTTTTAGGAGCTCTGTCAAAAACAGGTCGATTTTGGCCCATCTAATTAATATTCATGAGCCTCTCTTCTGATTGGCCTGTTGTTTTCTGAGTGACGCACAGCCAGGCCAATCACAGGTAACTACGGTCATGTATGCTTTAGTCGAGCCCAGAGCCATAGAGAGAGCCTAGCTTGCTGATACTCAACAGGATATTTCAGAATGATCATTAATGTTTTTTCTTTTTCAAACACCAAATGCAGTAAGCTACATAACTGTTGCTTTAGTAAACCCCCTTTCACAATGCGCGCTGATTCTGGAAAATTACGGGAACGAGCGCTGTGTGAACAAAAGCCAGAACCATAAAGGCAGTGTTGTAGTGATGATGCACGTTATCATGCAACTCTTCACGACAAAAAAATACGTGCAAAGTGGAATGAAGCAGCGATCATCGGGCAGAGCCAGCTCCTCACCATCAGCGCTGAAGCACAGTTTGTTCAGGTTAGTTTCAGTTTAGTGAAACGTACGCGTCGCATTACATCTCACATCCAAACGTCACATGTCTTTATGGGTTGTGTGTAAAGCACACACAGATTCCAGAAAACAACTGTGAATGAACCAAATCAAACAACTCCGGAACAAATCATGGGACACATTATCCATGTATTTACCGCAATCGCTGAGTGAAAGAGGCTGAAGTTGACTGCCACTGATCTCTTATATTCACGTTGTTCTGAAGCCTGTGCAATGATGTAGTTTCAATATCTATAGACTGAACAGGGTTTTCTCGGCTTGTTTTCGTGTTGTTGTTGCTTAGCAATGTTATGGACACGATAGTGTCTGGGGGTTTGACAAAAGGAGGGTGGGACGGTGGTTGGCGGTGACTGAGTAGATCGGACGTCACATCGTTACGGAAGTCACAGCGGCTCGTGAAAATGAACAGCTACTTTAAGCAGGCTGTGTGCAGTTTACTGTGGATTGACTGTTTTGAAACTCATATGGTAGTTTCAAAACATAGCCCCTAGACCTCAGTTATCATGATAAAAGCCAGGAAATTTCGATTTTGACAATATGGGACCTTTAATACCCTAATGATTTTTGGCATGAAAGAAAAATAGATAACTTTGATCCATACAATGTATTTTTGGCTATTACTACAAATATACCCGTGCTACTTAAGACTGGTTTTGTGGTCCAGGGTCACATTTAGAAGTCTAACTTTTGTACTTGGCATCAGGCCACAAATGGCTGAAAAGCACAAATAATCTCATATTGCTATAAATTATGAAATGAGTGTCATAAGATATACCAGGATAGATGGTGCCTCCTATAATCCTCCCAAGTGGATACCAAGCCCGATCATCAAACCAGTTATGAAATTTGTAAAAGCCCTCTTCTGCCAAGAAGCGAGTGGTCCGATAATTGAAATACCTGCCAACAGCAAACAGGAAATGCATTTAAACAGGTGTTCGGATGCTTCTGCACTGCGATAATGAACCAAAGGTGCACTTACGGATCAAACTCATGGATGACACTCTCAAACCGAAGAACAGAAAACAGTCTGGTGGAGAATGCTGGAGGAAAATGACAAGACAAACTGATTTAGAGGACAGTTGACATACAGAAAGTCTGATATAAAGGGACGTGTATGCACTCACAAAGGACGGCTGCCATAGACAGGATGAGCAGCTTCAGCAGGGTGTCCTGTTTCTCATAGGACAGACGCAGGAAGCCCAGCTTGGTCATCTTTACACACGGGAGGCAGGACTAACTCTTGATACCTGACAAATGAACAACAGGAGCATGTTTCTTAAACTATACATGCATTTTAGGGGGAAAAAACAAATGTTAGAGCAGTGTAGGATAGGGCTGCCTTAACTATAAACTATGCAAAAGCAGCAAGTACATTTTGGCAGATTTAAACTTCTAAATATGACTACACAACTTACTTTTAGGTTTTTCAAATCAACTAAGCAGTTTAAAAAATGCATAACTCTGCATATTATGTCATTTGTTAAAGTATCAAACATTTATCAAATCAGGAAGAGCCAGTTTGTGCACAATTCCTATACAAAACCCTTCTCATTACTACTTCACCACTCATGTACAAGCAGATAAATCAATACAGAGACTATCAATATTCACATAAATACTGTGTTTATCTGATAAACCATTCGTGATAATAAACTAATAAAGTCTTGATTAGCTCATTAGCTGCTAGCTATCATCACACCTATCTCACGCCTTCCCAAGCTTATTTTATTATGCGTAAATGTGTTATTTATTGCAGCTGAGTAAATGTAATGACAGCGAACCCGTATAGTTGTAATACGTGAGATTAGAAATGATAAATTTGCAAAATTACCAGTCTTATTCATCGGCGGTTCACTCACTCCAGCCTTTCCACACTCTCACACACAACCCTCTCTGCGATCAAACCCCGCCCATCCACGTAGAGAGGGCGCTAATTGGCTCAGCGTCACGATTCCGTGAGAACGGCCTTCGCTGATTGGCCTTCGAGATGTCATTCAAGTGTGTCAAGACTAGTTCCGCATGGCGCTCCAGATATGACGTGTCCTAAAGGGAGAAAGACAGTCAGCACTGTGGATTCAATACAACGCTGAACTTTACAACTTTAGCTAGTTAATAGCGTAACATTTATGTTGTTTTAATAGTTAGATAACATTTCCCGCACACGTTCATAATGATTTATGTCAAGAAGAAAAAAATGTTTTTATTAGGTTTTGTAAACTTCTAAAGCAAAGTGCTTTGTCTTTCAACAAGTTTTTTAAGTTGTTGTGACTAATAGGTAATATTATAATAAGATTGATGATTGATGATTCAAAACATAATATACATTGTGAGTCAAGATTGGTCAGAATTGCAAGATATAAACTCAGAATTGTGAAAAAAAGGTCCAAATTGCAAGAAAAAAAGTTTGAATTCTGAATTAATATCTTGCAATTCTGCAATGTTTGCAATGCTGCAAAATTTGCAAATCTTACTTATGATTTTTTTTAGTTTGTCAAAATTTTTAATTTGTCAAAATTCAGAGAAAAAAGATTGAAATGACAAGATGTAAGCTAAGAATTCAGTTTTAAAAAGTTAGAATTGCGAGATATAAACTCAAAATTCTAAGGAAAAAAGTCAGAATTGCAAGAAAAAAGTCTGAATATTAAATGAACATCTTGCAATTCTGACTTTTTTTTTGTAGTTCAAATATCACAATTCTGATATGTCATGTCAGTCAGAAAAATGATGTCAAAGAAACTTTGAAATTTTAAAATGTAAACTGAAGGACCTGAGGATCCTCAAATGCAAACTGTGTGTGTTGCTTCAAGAGAGCAACCATACATTTGTGTTGTGTTTTACTTTCTTTTCTATATTCTTCATTTATTTATAATCATTTAACATTTAATTATTCCATTTAATCATAATCATTTATAATAATCATTATAGTCATTTATATATCCATTTCATTGATTCTTTAATTGATTAGTCATTTATATTATTGTTTTTTTAACATATATTTTTCCATTGTTGTTTAGTCTTATGACTGTGTAGTTTCATGGCTTGTTTGTCCTACTGAATAAGAGATATGAGGGCATGTTTATGAACCTCAAGGTTTATGGGATGCTGTTTTGAAACAGTTTGGTATAACAATACTTGTTGGATCTGTGTTCTTCAGACGAAGTCTGAGCATTGAGACATACGCAACAAAGACTATTCAATAAAATCTGCTCCTTTTTACCATCATAACATAAATCTCTTGCATCTGCTCTTTACTTTCAACAGTTTTTCCTCAGTCAACATTTTGGTGTAATCGTCAGGATGGCATGGCATTTTGGCGTACTTCTTGGCTGACAGAAGACTGTTAATAGTGTTTTGGGTACCAGACAAGACCTCCTGTTAACAGGGTTTGGGTATTAGACTACTCTGCTGATGAGTGGTTCTGTTACTGGACAAACTGATATTTTCTGATGGGATCTGGCGTCTGGGGCTGGATCTTAATTGTCTAGGCAAAGAATCATGAAAAAGAACCACAGGTTTAAAAACAATATATATTAAGCAGCACAACTGTTTCCAACATTGATAATAAAAGTAACAATTCAGCATATTAGAATGATTTCTAAAGGATCATACACTTTGAATGGAAGTGTAAGTCGTTTTGGATAAAAACATCTGCATAAATGCTAAATGTAAATATAAAATAAGACCATTCTGTACAAATACTGTACACAGACCAAATTTATTGAAATAATGTAATACTTTTACAAAATGTCACTCACAAATATCCGTCTGTAGGTGTAACACTATTGACTCCTGACGATAATTACAACCCTTTTTAAAATACACACCACCCACCCCCCACGGATACACTGACATAATATGTGCTTCAGTTTCAAATCGTTCAAAACAAGTTCCAGGCACTGAACTCCAGGAACATACACCACAGCAGACATGCCGGCATTCATTGGAAACTGGATCCGTGATCATTTAAAGAACAGTTTCACACGTGTCACACAGTTTGGCAGTGTCACCCGACAGCAGCAGAGGAATAAAGCTTGTGCATACTGTGGGAAATCATCCCCGAACCATTACAGATGACACTGGATCATGTTGACATGGTATTCCCCAAATAAAAACGCATTATAAAAGAAATAAAAGCAGCTCCCTTTTGAGTTTTACAGAGTTACTTCTAACATCATTTACTCGCCCTCATGTCATTCCTAATGTAAAAGTTCACACTGCTGCTTTTCATAAAATATAGGGACTTGAGCGGCAGGAACATTTCACAAAATCTCCACTTTTGCATTCCACAGATGAAGGTGTTTAAACGATTTTCTGCCAAACTTTTCCTTTAAGAAGAGGTGTAATCAAAGTAATAAGCTTTAAAATGTCTAGCAGACAACTCACGACATTTTAGGCCAAGAAACATCCCTTGCATAAAGAAAGAGGCCTTTCAAATTGATCGCTTTTCAGTTTAGTCCAGATTTCAGTGCAGAAAAACAAACCACTATAGAACATCAGGGCCTTTTTCTACTGATCCATTACATTAGCTAAAGCATGAGCTTAGTGTTAACTGAGAAACAAACTGTCTGAGCCTCACAAGGCAGAAAAAGTCATTACATACATTTAAAAAGAAGGCCATAAATAGATAAAACAAGTCGAGAGTCGAAACTACAGGGCCTAAAAGAGAAGGGAAGCTTGTTCACAGAAAATGTGCACGCTGAGGTCTTTGTGCTGTATCTACAAATCACCCAAATGGCACATAATGGGTACAAAAATAGTCCAACAAAAATCACACAGAGAATGACCTTGTGTATCGGCACAGGGCGATCCAGTCCCAAACACCGGCCGTTCACGTTACTAACCCGTCCGACTCACCCCCTTAGAAGAACATCGACTGACACTTTCAAATACAAAGCAAATTTTCCCATCCACCTGACTCTTTCCGAGTTGGAAATCCTGAAAGAGGTCACTGGGGGGGCATGGGTCGCTGGCGCGTCGGGGACACGTGAGGCGAGGGCAGCTTTTCTGTGGACGTGGAGGTCGTGAGGGTGCTCTGCAGGTGCACCGTCTTGTGGAACAGTTTGTTACTGATGAGGACGACCAGGGAAAACAGGCGAAGCTGGAAGTGGCTGCGATAGTTTTTGGGAAAAAACAGCAATGTTATCAGAAATGAAACCTTTTTTAGTCCGTTTTTCATAAAACAACAATAAAATACTTACTAGAGTTTAACTGGGGTCTTTGCTTCATTAGCGCTAATGATGAAGAGCGGGAAGAGAATGGAGAACAAACAGCCGCTGGAGGACAAAAATGAAAGATTCAGTAGCTGTACAGAAATTAATACATTAGAAATGTTGCTGGAATACTACAAAAGTTTACATACCCCTTTCAGAATCTGCTAAATATATGTATGAGGGATCATACACAAATTATTTAATATTGATCTGAATAAGATATTTCACATAAAAGATGTTTACATAATAGTCCACAAGAGAAAATAATAGTTGAATTCTTTTTTTTTTTAAATGACCACGTTCAAAAGTTTTGATTCTTAATACTGTGTTCTTAACTGAATGATCCACAGCTGTGTTTTTTGCTTAGTGATAGTTCATGAGTCCCTTGTTGTGAGTCCCACAACTGAGGGACTCATATGCAACTATTACAGAAGGTTCAAATGCTCACTGATGCTCCAGAAGGAAAAAACAATGCATTAAGATCCAGTAAGATTGAGATTAGAGTAAACTTAACTTATTTTGTCTTCTGGGAAACATCATGTAACTGTTTTTTGTAGTCTCTGAATGGCAGTACTAAATGAAAAAATATGATATTTGGGCAAGATAAGAAAAATGTACACATCTCCATTCTGTTCAAAAGTTTTCACCCTTGACTCTTTTTCCCTTCCGGAGCATCAGTGAGCGTTTGACCCTTCTGTAATAGTTGCATTTGAGTCCCTCAGCTGTCCTCAGTGTGAAAAGATGGATCTCAGAAACCATACAGTCATTGTTGGAAAGGGTTCAGATACACAAAAATGCTAGAAAACCAAATAATTTGTGGGACTTGAAGGATTTTTCTGAAGAACAGCAGGCAGTTTAACTGTTCAGGACAAACAAGGAACTCATGACCAACACAGTATTAAGAATCAAGGGGATGTAAACTTTTGAACAAGGTCTTTTTTTTATAAATTCATCTATTATTTTCTCTAGTGGACTATGTTTAAACATTTTATGTGAAATGTCTTATTCAGGTCAGTACTAAATAAACAATAACATGCATTTTGTATGATCCCTCTTATTTTGGTAAAATAATTAAAATTTTGCAGATTCGGCCAAGGACAACACTAGGTATGTCTTAGAAAGTTATTAAAGGGAAAGTTCACCAATTCTGTCATTAATTACTCACCCCTATGTCATTCCAAACCCGTAAGACCTTTGTTCGTCTTCAGAACACAAATTAAGACATTCAATTTAATAAAATTAAGGTTGAACCACTGTTTTATCAATGTCTTTACTACCTTTCTGGACCTTGAACATGGTGGATGCGTTGCTGTCTAAGCAGGGTCAGAAAGCTCTATAATTCTATCAAAAATAGCTTAATTTGTGTTCTACAGATGAACAAAGGTCTTACAGGTTTGGAACGACATGAGGGCGAGTAATTAATGACAGATTTCTCATTTTTGGGTGAACTGTCCCTTTAAAATCTCTTTTAAACCATCTCTTTAAAATCACACCAAAGCGTGGTAAGAATTTGTCAAAATGGACTCTGATTGTACCTTATGATGTATGAAGAGGGCAGCGCAGTCAGTAGTGCCATAGGCAAACCAAAGCCAAAATAATACGGCCAGTTTCTCTCAATGTTTGACAGCCTTTGGTGCATTTCAACTCCTTCAAGAGAGATAAAATGTCAGCCAGGGAAAGTTTAGAGTAGATACTCAGATCATTTGTCACACTGATTGATCAGAGGAGTCACACACTTACCGTGATTAAACCAGCGATACTCAAAGCAGTAAAGTGAGTAGAGCAGAGACATGTGCAGGAGACTGACCAGCTGGCCGATAGCGTCAATGGGGAAGAGACTCACAATCCATCCCTAAAAACCAACAGACATGTTTAAAAAAAGAGAGATAAACAAGTTGAGTGAATCACAGATGTAAAGATTTCAGCGATCTTCTACCTGAATGAGGAAGAGGGCCTGGAGCAAAAGATTGAAGAGCATGTCAGCAATGATCTTGCTGACGCTGGGAAAAGGCTGAGCTTTACGACCAGACACTTCAAACGCCAGATCAGCAATGTCCTGCCCAACAAAACAGAACAAAATTCACAACTCATTTCAAACATTACAAAACAGACATATATTTATATATCTACGTATACAGAGATGTATGTTTTATTCTTGAGCACCAAATCAACATTTAAAAATGATTTCTGTAGACTGCAGTACAAGCAGTTATTTACACCATAATAAAATTTCGCAAGATTCATGGTTTTACTGTATTATTGATCAAATAAATGCAGCCTTGGTGAGCATAAGAGACTTCTTTCATAAATATACAAAAAAATCTTAACAACGCCAAACTTTTGCATAGTACTAGTGTACGTATATAAAGACTTGGGTAAAAAACTGGGTATGTTGATAATTTTACCACTATAAAGTCCTTCCTAACACAATAAGCATGGTAAAATCACTGTAAACAAAGTCTGATTGTGTATTTATTTATTTTTTGCTTGAATAAACTGTTTAGAGGATTAGTTCATTCCTGATAATTTTGTCAACCCTTATGTTTTCCAAAGATGCTAATGTCTTTCTTTCTTCAGTCAAAAAGAAATTAAGGTTTTTGAAGAAAAACATTCCAGGATTTTTCTCCAAATACTGGTCTTCATTGGGGATCAGCAGGTTGAAGGTCCAAATTGCAGTTTCAATGCAGCTTCAAAAAGCTCTACACAATCCCAGCCGAGGAATAAGGGTCTTGTGTAGCGAAGAAATGATCTACTTTATGTCTTGTATTTTTTAATAATACTTTGCACTGTAGCCACTGGAAGTTCAAAACATTTAGATATGGACTTATAGCCCTTTCCTGACTTGTGAGCAGCCACAATGCACAGCCGCAGGTCCTCAGTGAGCTCCTTTGTCTTAGCCATGACTGTCCGCAAACCAACAGCAGAGAGCTTCTGTTTTTCACCGGTTGAGTTGATTAAAACAGCTGTTCCCAATGAATCAGGGTAATGGGATGCTTTAGAACAGCTTGGACTATTTGGAATGGTATAGAACTTTGGATTTTCCTATAGACTGTGACAGTTTGCAAAGGGTATGAATAATTTTGGACATGCCACTTTTTGTTCAAATGTAAATAAAAGAGGAGTAATATTTTTTCCACAATGATGCCTCTTGTACATCGTCTTATTATCTTTTGGGAGAAGCCTGTGTCATTTCCGGTCAAAAAAACTTGCTGGTTGAATAAAAGTAACTTTAAGTCAGAATTTGCCAGGGGTGTGAATAACTTCGGGCTTGACTGTATACACATTTAATTTTTTTGGAGAAAATGGCAGATCGTTTTGCTAGATAAGACCCTTATTCCTCAACTGGGATTGTGTAGAGCCCTTTGAAGCTGCATTGAAACTGCAATTTGGACCTTCAACCCGTTGAATTCCACTATATGGAGAAAAATCCTGGAATGTTTTCCTCAAAAACCTTAATTTCTTTTCGACTGTAGAAAGAAAGATGTGAACATCTTGGATGACGTAGGGATGAGTAAATTTTCAGGCAATTTTAACTAATCCTTTAATCACAACAATGCTCATCTCATAATTAAAACAGTAAACCACCCATAAGGTATGTTCAAAACAGTCTCACCTGGAACCAAATGGCGTTCACTATCTTGCTAAGCACAAAGAGAGGCAGAACCCAGAGAGCACTGAATACAGATGTCAGGATGAACTCCAGCCAGGACCAGACGTTACCATGCAGCGAAGGGTCACCTGAAACCAGATCAGCGAAAGAAGCATGAACACAAATAGTCCACAGCTGGACTGCATGACATGAAAGTTCCTTAAAAGCAACACATACCTATGATTCTAGCAGTGAGGGACTGCAGCAGTGGGATAAACACCCGATAAAACAGGAACAGACTTAGCTGTGAGGTAAAAGAAATAGATTTTGTTTAATATAACAGTTTAGCATAGACATACAGTACCGAAGCACAAGAGATTGAGCAACGTACCCAAAATACACCTCCATTCCAGGCACAGCACTGAAAAATTCGACTTGCAAGCTTCGGTTCACTGTTAAAGAAAAAAAAGAAACATATTTTATCAGAAGCGGTAGCATTAGAATCGACTGAATACATGAATTCGAATAGCACATCTACCTGTCCTGTTTGCGTTCCTCACTCTGAGCCCGTCTCATCGCCAGGGCCCCGCTCGTTCTGCGCCTCCTCTGTTCCTCCCTCTTCTGCTGGATCCGAGCATCGAGCTTGGAGATGGTTCCAATGCCCAAGATGGAGTCCTTGATCCCCTGAAATGAAAAAGAAAGATTGACTCTTAGATTGATTCTAATACATTTTAAAATGTTTATTTTCAGCATCATTATTGCAGTCTTCCAGAAAATAGTAGAAGGCCAGCTTGTGTTTTCAGCTAGAACCCAACACCATGTGAAGTCATAAGATTAAATCATAAAGTTATTAGATGTAAAATTTGTTTCTGACCGTCGCAACATTGCGGACAAACGCTCTGACACTGTCCGTCATCTCCACACCGGCTGCGGAGTCATCAACTGCAGAAGGGGCAACCAGGGGCCAGGCAAGATCTCATGACAGAAGGAGGACACGCCTGCAAACTGTCCAAAGAAAGAGAACTCTTTATATCTGTGGCGTCATGCAATTTTCATGGTTTGATTTCAGCGTTAAACCATTTGACCCAGCAGCATTTGAAAGAAACTCACTGGAAAACATTAGTTATGAACTGAAAAGCAGTAAGCAGTAAGCAGTAATTAAATAATGTGTCTGTAATATTAATAGAGGGAATTTAAAAAGCCACAACTGAAATGGCATGACATGTGTGTTGAAAACATGCCCTAATGGAACTCCTTGTGACCATGATCAAGGGTCACACATATATAATAACAATCTTGTTTTGCAATATATTTTAATCTGAACTAAACATTGGGGTAGAAAAAAAAAACACTTTATATCTCCATAAGACAGTATTATATTTTAGGCTCAATACGATTATCATCATTTCGATTATTAGAAAACACTGTCACGAAGTATTTTGATGGACCGGTTTTGTAGTAAACAACAAAACCAGCAGCATTAGCCAGTGGATCATTAGCTAAGTAGCTAACAACAGCAAAATCAACTTAACAGATATTACCGGACACCTATAACCATAGAAAACATGTCTACATATCAATCCAGAATGTCGTACCTCATGTGCCTATTTAGGCTAAAATCTTCTCTTCACCTGAAGCCTTGAAGTTTCACTATCTTTTCTCAAGCTCTCAACAAAACAGCATCAGGCCAGTGCAACTGCGCATGCGCGGTGCGGTCTGACGTATGACGGGATTTGTAGTTTTTTAGACCGCGCGGGTTGACAGGAACTACACCGCAGATACCCAAGCGACGCTTTCTGTTTGTTTCTAGAAACTTACCGCATAAATGTCACTGCCTTTTACCGCATCCTGGTGGGCGCTTTATTTTTACATTATATTTAAAACCCTTCATAGCTCTTAAATGAGAAAAGCATGGCTGTTTTTAGTATAAGGAACAATCATAGGAGGCGATATGTTATTTTGTTTTTAAGTCTTGCGTGCTTTATTATATACCGACACTTCAGGTAAGGTCAAATTTTGTACTTATTTTCGAAGTTGAGATGGTTTTAATATTTAATCTTTTTATTTGAAGCCTTTTGTATGCACCTGCATTTTGCATTTTGCATTTTTTGCATTTTGAATGAATGCATAAAAATAAAGGCGTAATTTACTATTCATCTCAGCATAATCAGGGTTGTTGAATTATTTGGTTACACTGTATTAAAAGGTATCTTTGTTATGCATTTGTATGTCTAAGTACTAAGTACTGAGTAATATTAAATACTAACATGTACTTACTATAGGGTTACGGTGAATATTAGGGTTTGGTTTACGAGCAGTTGATTTAACTATGCAAATTTTACTGTTACTACTATAGTAAACAAGCACACTGTAAAATCTCAAAATAGATAAATGTGCTTTTATTTAATTATTTATGTTAAATACTTTAATTATTAAGATGGCAATAATCAATCTCAAAATAATTAACTGTGCTTTTATTCATTTATTTATATTAAATACTTTAAATATTTAAATGGCAATAATCCGTCTCAAAATAGTTAACTGTGCTTTATTTATTTATGTATTTATGTTACATGATTCTATTATAAATTAATATTAATGTTAATGGAAATAAATAACTTAAAATAATCAGTAAATTAACTTCAAAAATGTAACATCTTAACAAATTTTAACTTTTAAGTATTTATTTATTATGTTAAATTCTTGAATTATTTAAAAAGGCATAAAGTATGAATTTCAAAATAGTTAAATGTGATTTTATTTATTTAATCATTTATTTATTTATGTTAAATCCTTTAATTATTAAAATGGCAATAATCAATCTCAAAATATTTACCTGTATTTATTTATTTGAAATGATTCCATTATAAATTCATATTAATATTAATGGAAATAAATAAGTTCAAAATGTAACTTCTTAAAAAATTTCCAACTTTCAAGTATTTATTTATTTATTTATTTATTGATAATATTTTAATTATTAAAATGGCAATAACCAATCTCAAAATTTTTACCTGTATTTATTTATTTATTTAAAATGATTCCATTATAAATTCCCAATAAAATTAATGGAAATAAATAAGTTCAAGATGTAGCTTCTTAAAAAATTCCAACTTTCAAGCATATATTTATTTATTTATGGTTAATACTTTAATTTTTAAAATGGCAATAATCAATCTCAAAATATTTACCTGTATTTATTTATTTAAAATGATTCCATAAAAATTAACATTTATATTAAATGAAAATAAATAAGTTTAAAAATGTAACTTCTTAATAAATTCCAACTTTCAAGTATATATTTATTTATTTCGTGGTTAATACTTTAATTATTAAAATGGCTATATATATATATATATATATATATATATATATATATATATATATATATATATATATATATATATATATATATATATATATATATATATATATATATATATATATATATATATATATATATTATATATATATATATATATATATATATATATATATATATATATATATATATATATTATATATATATATATTATATATATATATATATATATATATATATATATATATATATATATATATATATATATATATATATATATATATATATATATATATATATATATATATATATATATATATATATATATATATATATATTTTGTTGTTTTATGTTGTTGTTGTGTCCAGAGGTGCGACAGGAAGGATAAGGATAAATCGATCAATGGGTCTGCAGGTGAACTCTTCCCAGTTCACTCTGGGAGGAAAGCCGTTTCGTATTCTGGGAGGCTCTTTACACTACTTCCGCCTGCCGAGAGCTTACTGGAAGGACCGGATGGTGAAAATGAAAGCCTGTGGTCTTAACACTCTCACTGTGTAGGTTTGAAATGGACAATTATAGTCAATGATACTGAGAAGCGTTTAGTAATAAGACTGTGTTTATCTTGCAGAGATGTGCCATGGTCTCTCCATCAGCCAGAGAAAGGAGAACTACGTTTCCAGGGAGGCCTTGATATAGAGTAAGAAATCCTCCCTATCCTTTGCCTAATTCCCACATGTGAGAACATTAGCACTATATGTGATCTGTGTATTTTGACCCTGGAAGGATCTCACCTCTATTTAATGCCTTGTTAGACTTTCACTTATGGTAGTTAGACAAACATCTCCGAGAGCTCCTGTTACCGGTCCTTTGACGATACGGTCGGTCTGCTGTTGCCAGGAGGGACTTTGTTCTCATTCTTGTTTCATCCTGGTCTGCATCATTATCTAAGCTCTGCACAGCAGTGGGAATACTTCCATAAGAACAAAACCCTCCAGCTGGAGAAAGAGCAAATATCATTGCAAAATTTAAAGAAAATGTAAGACCTGAAGCTCCAAATGGCGTGTTAGCAATTATAAAAAGTCATGTGATCACAGAAAACATTTTGTTAAATGCTTTATTAAATTACAATAACTATTTTTTAATAATTGCTTTAATTTTTAAAATAGCAGTAATTAATTCATTTCTAAATAAATAACCTTGCTTCTTTACAAATTCCAACATTTATTTATTTATTTAAATAAAATAATTAAATTAATAATAATTAAATAAAATTAATTAATTCTGCTTATTTACAAATTTAAACTTTATTTAATATAATTTATTTTAAAATAATTCATTCTGCTTATTTACACATTTCAAATGTCTTTTTTATAATTAATTTTTAAATAATTAATTCTGCTTGTTTACAAATTTCAACATTATTTATTTATTTATTGTAATTTATTTTTAAATAATTAATTCTGCTTATTTACAAATTTCAACTTTATTCTAATTAATTTTTTAAACAATTAATTCTGCTTATTTACCAATTTTAACTTTATTTCTTTATTATAATTAATTTTTAAATAATTAATTCTGCTTATTTACAAATTTAAATTTTATTTAATATAATTTATTTTTAAATAATTCATTCTGCTTATTTACACATTTCAAATTTCTTTTTATAATTAATTTTTAAATAAGTAATTCTGCTTGTTTACAAATTCTAACATTCATTTATTTATTTAGTTAAAGGCTTTAATTGTTAAAATGGCATTAATTAATTAATTTTTAAATAAATAACCTTGCTTCTTTACAAATTCCAACATTTATTTATTATAATTATATTTTAATTAATTCTGCTTATTTACAAATTTCAACTTTCTTTCTTTCTTTCTTTCTTTCTTTTTTATAATTAATTTTTAAATAATAATATTGCTTATTTACAGATGTCAACTTTATTTATTCTAATTAATTTTTTAAACAATTAATTCTGCTTATTTACAAATTTTTACTTTATTTCTTTATTATAATTAATTTTTAAATAATTCATTCTGCTTATTTACACATTTCAAATTTCTTTTTTATAATTAATTTTTAAATAATTAATTCTGCTTATTTACAAATTTCAACTTTATTCTAATTAATTTTTTAAACAATTAATTCTGCTTATTTACAAATTTTTACTTTATTTCTTTATTATAATTAATTTTTAAATAATTAATTCTGCTTATTTACAACTTTCAGCTTTTTATTTATTTATAAAATTTATTATAATTTATTAAATTAATATAATTTAAATGCTGTAACTATTTTTTTATATAATTTTTATATAACTTAATTTAACTATAATTAACTGTGCTTCTTTAAAAACTTCTAACATTTAGTTAGTTAAATGTTTTAATTGTTAAAATGGCAATAATTCATTTCTAAATAAACAACTTTGCTTCTTTACAAATTCTAACATTCATTTATTTAGTTAGTTAAAGGCTTTAATTGTTAAAATGGCATTAATTAATTAATTTTTAAATAAATAACCTTGCTTCTTTACAAATTCCAACATTTATTTATTATAATTATATTTTAATTAATTCTGCTTATTTACAAATTTCAACTTTCTTTCTTTCTTTCTTTCTTTTTTATAATTAATTTTTAAATAATAATATTGCTTATTTACAGATGTCAACTTTATTTATTATAATTAATTTTTAAATAATTAATTCTGCTTATTTACAAAGTTCAACTTTATTTATTTATTTAAATGCTATAATTGATTTTAAAATAATTAATGCTGCTTCTTTACAAATTTCAACTTTATTTTTTTAAATGGCTATAATACATTTTTAAATAATAATTATGCTTCTTTACGAATTCCAACTGTATTTATTTAATTATTTATTTAGTTCAATGCTTTAATTGTTAAAATGGCAATAATTCATTTATAAATAAATAACTGTGCTTCTTCACAAATTCCAAACTTTTATTTATTTATTTATTTGCTTACTACTTAATTAATTCTGCTTCTTAACATTATTTCATTATTTTTATTTTTTATTCATAAGATATATTCATAATACAGTTAATAATACGTAATCTTACAAATGAATATGCAAATTCTTGTTAATTTCATAAAGTCAACACATCAATTATTTAGAAATATTAATTATATTTATATAATTATTTATCTTTTTGAGAATATGTATTCAATGCCCTAACAGTTTTGCCCTGACTGACCTTTTGAGACATGACATGAGACTGTATGCTGTTGCTATGTAGCTATGTTATTTTCGTACATTTTATCATATCTATCATCAACTCAGACCAATTCTTAGAACAAGAACCAGAAGTACTTCTTAGTAAAGTTTGGGTTGGTGTGCAAATATGCAAATAATAACCTTTTTGATCACAAGCTGAGACATGAGTATTGCGTTCTTAAAGGTTGTATCAGCGATTTCTAGCCTAAAACATAAAGTGTCAAATTCAGCTGACCTTTATTCACGATCCGCTCGCTGCCTGCCCCATAAATTGTCTGTGAAAAAACCGCGTCTCTCTGGTCAGCCTAGGGTCCGAGATATGCCAAAAAAAACAATCGGCGCTATCAACAATAACCACAGATAAACAAACCATGTTCCAACCAATCAGCGTCAGGGGGTTCGTGTTGTGGACTTTCCTACTGGTGCAGGGATGTGAGGGAGGCGGAGCGAAAGTCCACAACACCAAACCCCTGACGCTGATTGGTTGGAACAATGTTTGTTTTTGCTGTGGAAAGGTTGGTAGTGCCGATTGTTTTTTTGGCATATCTCGGACCCTAGGCTGACCAGAGAGACGCGGTTTTTTCACAGACAATTTATGGGGCAGGCAGCGAGTGGATCGTGATGAAAGATAAGCTGAATTTTACACTTTATGTTTCAGGCTAGAAATCGCTGATACAACCTTTAATCAAAATATAGAAATATTAACACATATTAATAATCATCTTGAAATATTAGAAGTTTGGTTATGTCTTAATGATTAAGCTACTCAATATAGTGCTGAATGCTTTATTCATCCTTCGAAGTATGTTTCATCTATACTTTTTCCATCTTCATCTATGTATGTGTGTGATGTCCGAAGCACAGTTCCGCAAAACGGACAGTTTAGATGGACAATTAGATTAACATTAACATGTCTCAATGTCTCAAGAGATAAATTAAACTAAAAAGGAGAAATGAAACTGCACGTCCACTCAACCGAGTTTATAATTACTAATCACGAGTTGATGTGTTGATGTATTTTCAAGTGACTTTGACCTTTAAACTTCCTGAGTTGTCTGGTTTTTGGGTATAAAAAGTCTTGCAATTTTATTCTGGACAGATCGGAGACTTCAAACTTCTCAACCTCCTTTACTCCGATCTCAACTTTCTTCTGGGTGCACCTGAAACGGTCTATTTTTCTCAGATTTGATATTATTGTTTCACTATTTGACTAAATTTGACTTTATTAATTACAATTTGGCTTTTATGGAAGTCTTAACTTTTGAGACAGTACATATTATTATAGCAATAATTCTCATAATTTCTGCATTTGTATATCTTCTCAAAGAAGTATACTATTGTTGAACAGATTTGGATTTGCTTATTAATATAAAAATTGGAATCTGTTTATTCCTGGCTAATGGATTTGTGGACTTTTCATTGTATGAATCTCACATTTATGACTATTATTTGGCTTGTGGTTTACATTGCTCTTCTGAAATATCTGAAACTTATCTGAAAACATTAAATAAACTGTATAATCATTTTTAACCCCACCCGTCTGACTTCGAATCAATAATTGTGCTTCTTTACAAATGCAAACTTTTATTTATTTATTTTTTTAATATCTTTTGCAATTAATTTGATTTTTCTATAATTCTGTGACTTATCTGATCATTTTAAATTAGCTCATGTTTTTTTGCTCATCCAATTCACAGAGCTTTCCTTAACTTGGCTGCAGAGGTGGGACTCTGGGTGATTTTACGTCCAGGACCGTACATAGGCTCTGACGTTGACCTTGGAGGACTGCCCAGGTGATTTCTGCTGTTGAACGGAATATAAACAGCTCTACTCCAGCATAACTTTTAAGTCATATCCTGCAAATTCCAGAGCAAATGTGATTAAAAATCGTGAGGCAGCAAGCAAAATTTGATGTTTATCTGCTTACCCCCAGGGCATCCAAGATGTAGGTGACTTTGTTTCTTCAGCAGAACACAAACGAAGATTTTTAGCGAAAACCGGTGCAGTCTGCCAGCCAAATAATGGAAGTGGATGGGCACCAGACCTTTAAAAGTAAAAAAAAACATGCACAGACAAATCCAAAATACACCCTGTGGCTCGTGACGATACATTGATGTCCTAAGACATGAAACGATCGGTTTTTGCGAGAAATTAAACAGTATTTATATTATTTTTTACCTTTGATACACAGCCACGTCCATCTGTCCTGAGCACGAGCTTTTCATCCGGCTGCTTACATGTGAACGCGCTCTGGCGTAGAATACGCAAACACCGTAAGGGGAAATCGGTGAAAAGTCCCGGATGAGTTTGCGCAAGCAAACATAATCTTTTAGCTTTGAATCGGTTTGAACAATCAGGATAAGCGCAAGTAGTTACCATTTTGAATAGCCGCTATACCCACAATCTCTGTGCACTGTGTAAACAATGAGTGTCGTATACACATGACAGATCGCTTCCGGTGTTTGCGTATACTACGCCAGAAGCGCGTACACGTGTAACGATCCGGATGCTAAACTCGTGCTCATGACAGTTGAACGTGGCTGTGTATCAAAGGTAAAAAATTATATAAATACTGTTCAGTTTCTCGCAAAAAACGATCGTTTCGTGTCTTAGGACATCAGTGTATCGTCACGAGTCGCAGGGTGTAATTTGGATTTGTCTGTACATGTTTTTTTTTTTTTTACTTTTAAAGGTCTGGTGCCCATCCACTTCCATTATTTGGCTGATAGACTGCACCGGTTTTCATTAAATATCTTCGTTTGTGTTCTGCTGAAGAAACAAAGTCACCTACATCTTGGATGCCCTGGGGGTAAGCAGATAAACATCAAATTTTCATTTTTGGCTGAACTATCCCTTTAATGGTTAGCAGAATGTCTATCGTGTAACATTACACAGAAAGTGACATTTATTCTATTTTTAAAACCCCAAACAAACCATTTCCCTCTACAGCTGGCTTTTGCGAGATAGAGAGATGAAGCTGAGAACAACTTACCCAGGATTCATAGCGGCTGTAAACGTGTACTTCGATAAGATCATTCCCAAAGTGGTGCCTTTCCAGGTAGGATTCTTTCTGAAACACAAAATGTTCTCAAAAATATACTCTGAGTGGTCTTTGATGGATGTTGGGTTTATATGCTGTCAGTTTAGGAAAGGTGGGCCTATCATTGCCGTTCAAGTGGAGAACAAATATGGATCACATGCAAGAGATGGAAACTACATGACGTTTATCAAAGAGGTATAAACATTAAACTTCAGATGCCATACTTGCTGGCAGAGTTTATAATGTCATTTTTTTCAGGCTCTCCAAGAAAGAGGCATCAGTGAAGTTCTCTTAACATCAGACGACCACGAGGGTCTAAAATATGGTGGAGTGCCAGGAGGTACAAACAAAACAAGAATTAAATTGTAAATTCAACAATTATTTTCTGTAACACTAAGTTTGGGCTCAGTAAGATTTTTTTAAATGCTTTTGAAAGAAGTCTCTTATGCTCACCAAGATTAGAAAATACAGTCATATTGTGAAATATTATCACAATTTAAAAGGTGACATATCATGAAAATCTGACTTTTTCCAAGTTTAACTGCTATAAGTGTATCTACCAACCCAGAAAACGTGAAAAAAAAAAGATCCGCTTACATTCCCCCTGCACAGATGAGCACAGATCACTATTTAGAGTCCCAGCCTCAGAGGAGACGAGAGCAGTGTATTAATGATTTATTTACTGCACTGCTGCCACATACACATTGATTTCTTTCCCAGCTGTTTACCTTCACAGACACAACCGGTTTTGTAACACATGTTTTTTAACATAAACTTGTGTGTATTTGACAGTTTAAGTGCAATAAGACATGAAAGAGAACTTAGTTTAATACCATGTGACAGCCACTTTCTGTGCACTTGCTTCGCATATGTACGCTCAGAAAACCCTATATCAGAAGTTTAAACTGATGTGGTTTAAAACGCATGAATTTGGAGCGATAGACGAGATAATCAAAACCAAACAGATGTTTTTTAGCAGAGTATCTGAGGCAGGGGCGCCACTAAGGGGGGAAAATTAGGACAATTCTAAGGGCCCATGCACTTTAGGGGCCCCCAGAGATCTGCTTTGGTGTGGTAGGGGGGGCCCAACCTCATATTTTGTCATACAGTAGGGCCCAAAATTGCGAGCGGCGCCCCTGATCTGAGGTACGAGCTGTAAAGGCACAGCTCTATTCTGAAAAAGGGGGCAGGGAGCAGCAGCTCATTTGCATTTAAAGAGCCATGCATAAAAACAGCATGTTTCTGCGTTCACTCAAAATGTTTCAAAATGATATAATAAATAATCTGTGAGGTATTTTGAGCTAAAACTTTACAAACACATTCTGGGGATGTCTGGGACTTATATTACATCTTGTAAAAAGGGTTGCGAGTATTAATTTCTTAACAAAAAAATGTCTTGCTGATCCCAAACTTTTGAACAGTAGATTACCTATTACCGATAACAAAATGATTGCTGTCAAACATTCTTTCCCCATCAAAGCTTTAAGAACTCTAAATCTACAGAAAATGAATCACGATGACATCAGATATCTAGAAACAGTGCAGGTAGATATTTTAGTGTCCATTTAGTAGTTAAAAGTGTTATATGAAACATTTGACATTACTTTCTTCACATTTGCATGAAGCCCAACAGTCCTGTGCTGGTGATGGAGCTGTGGACGGGGAGGTCTGATGGATGGGGTGGTTTGCACCATAGTTTTCCTGCAGAGGGTAAGATGTTATCATGTGACACAATGAAAAAATTATAATTTTGAAACAGAAATGTATAAAAAAATACAAACAATAAATTATATTTGTATTCATTTTTTTAAAATAAGACAATCATTATTTTATTTATTTTATTATACCTACTTTTATTTTGTTTTATTAAGGGGATAGTTCACCCAAAAATTAAAATTCCGTCATTAATTACTCATCTTCATGTCGTTCCAAACCTGTAAGACCTTTGTTCATCTTTGGAACACAACTGAAGATATTTTTGATCAAATTTGAGAACTTTCTGACCCTGCATAGACAGCTTGGGTACTACCATGTTCAAGGCCCAAAAAGGTAGTAAGGACATCAATAAAATAGTCCATGTGACATCAGTGGCTCAAGCGTAATTTTATGAAGCTACGAGAATACTTTTTGTGCATAAAGAAATCAAAAATAACAGCTTTATTCAATGATTTCTTCTCTCCCGGGACAGTTCTGGTACTATTTTTATGATGTCCTTACTACCTTTCTGGGCCTTGAATGTGTCAGTTGCATTGCTGTCTATGCAGGGTCAGAAAGCTCTCGGATTTCATCAAAAATATCTTCATTTGTGTTCCTAAAATGAACAAAGGTCTTACGGGTTTGGACTGGCATGAGGGTGAGAAATTAATGACAGAATTTTCATTTTTGGGCGAACTATCCCTTTAATTAAAAAAAAGGGTTGTATTTATTAACTATTTATTTCTATACAAAAAAAAAAAAACCTTGATAAATTGTTATTTAACATGATCAACATGACATGAAATTTCCTTTATAATGACAGACCTGGTTGCTGTGGTGAGAGAGATACTGAGACGAGGAATGTCCATCAACCTGTACATGTTCCAGGGAGGGACAAACTTTGGCTTCATGAATGGAGCATTGGGCAACCCATCTTACAAAGCTCTGGTTACAAGCTATGGTTTGTGTTACTTTCATTTGCATGTTGAACTTGGGTAGAAGAAAGTATTTTAATATTAAAATATCACTTTTAAAGGAATAGTTCTCTCATCATTTACTCACCCTCATGTAGCTTTAAACTGGAACACAAAAATATATTTTAAAGAACACTGGAAACCAAACAACACTGGAGACCATTGACTTCCATTATAAACAAAAAGCACAATGAGAAACACAGTTTCTCAAAAGATCTTCTTTTTATGTTTCACATGATGAAATAAGTCATACAGGTTTGGAACAACATGAGGCTAAGGGAGATTTTTGCACAAGGTGAACTGATGTTGTACTTCACAATATGGCCAGTGTGTGGAGCTATCAAGTTAGAGCACAAGCATTCATGTAGGACTGAAAAAGCAGCAGAACAAAGTGTTTCTATTGAAAGAAATGCATAACACAAGCCTTTTTTATTCCCTTCTCTCTCTCTTTTAGATTATGATGCTCCTTTGTCCGAATCAGGAGATTACACACCAAAATACCATCTTCTCAGAGACCTCCTCAGCAATTTCAACAGTATGTCATCCCATCTTTTAAAGAAATAGGTCAACCAAAAATGAAAATTTCCTTACAGTTGAGTCGACTACGACGAGTCGGTTTGTTCACTGGAACAGAGAGAAATTCAGCATTACGTCACTTGCTCACCAATGAATCCTCTGCAGTGAATGGGTGCCGTCAGAATGAGAGTCCAAACAGCTGATAAAAACATCACAATAATCCACAACAAAGCTGCGTGTTTGTAAGAAACAAATCCATCATTTAGCTGTTTAAACTTTAAACCGTATCTTCCAACCAAAATATGAGTTATAATTTCCTCAAGTGAAGTCCATTCCTTGTTGTCCCCTCACATCAAAATCCATATTTGTTTAAAACTTATCTGTTTTTGCTTGAAACAGTTGACATTTTTTTTTACTGTAGAAAGCAATATTATGGATAGAAGACTTATGTCTTAGCTGGAAGCAATGGTTTAACGTTAAAAACGTCTTAATGATGGATTTGTTTCTTACAAACATGCAGCTTTTTTCACCTTAGGCCATCCATCTTGAATTCTTTCAACATTTTGGATGCTGTACAACATATGAGAAGTTAATATTGTTTTCCGCCATATCCATGTGGCTTTTTTGAAGGAGATTGTATCTAGTAGTAACATACTCACATATTTTCTGAGCCATGCTGATTTCTGTGATGCTTCTCAGGTGAAGTCCTCCCTGAGATGCCTGGTCTCCGCTGGAAAGAGCCATATGAGGCCGCCATATTGTTCCAGCATCTTTCATTGTGGGATGCTCTGGAATTCACACCTGAGGTAAGAAATCTACGAGAAGCAGGAACATTTACTCTGAGAAGTGAACCTCAAAATACATCTTCTTTACCTTTAAGCCTTTCAAATCTCAATTCCCGGTCAATATGGAGAATCTGCCTGCGAATAACGGTAACGGCCAGGCGTACGGATACACCCTCTATGAGACCACCATCACCAGAGGAGGCTCTTTGAAATCAGGACGCAACATCCAAGACAGAGCCCTGGTTAGTGCTGATACTGTTGTACATGAATATGCATCTGCTTTTTATTTTAATCAGGCTTTTCTTCCCTAGGTATTTGTGAACCAAAGTTTCATTGGCATTTTTCACCAAAGAAATGTAGAATTAGCTGTTCCTGATGCAAAGGTATGGATTTATTTTAATTTTCATCTTTATATCTTTATGTTCTGTTGATACTGAGGTGGTTTTTAAAAAAACATTATCTTATAATTATAGTAATATGTAACCCTGGACCACAAAACCAGTCTCAAGTAACACTGTATGGTCAAGTAGTACATTGTATAGGTCAAAATTTTTCTTTTACGCCAAAAATCAGTTGGGTATTAAGTAAAGATCATGTTCCATGAAGATATTTAGTAAATTTCCTACCGTAAATATATTGAAACTTAATTTTTTATTAATAATATGCATTGCTAAGAACTTCTTTTGGACAACATTAAAGGCGATTTTCTCAAATTTCTCAGATTTGTTTGCTTCCTCAGATTTCAGATTTTCAAATAGTATCTTGGGCAGTTGTTGTCTATCCTAACAAACCATACATCAATTGGAAAGCTTATTAATATATAGCTTTTGGATTATGTATCAGTTAAAAAAAAATACCCTTATGGGTCACATATGTTATATCTATTCCATTTTCTTATCTTTTAATATAATAAATGTAATACATAAAAACATAAACTCTAAGACTAGTTCAAAAGTTTAGGATCAGTGCGATTTTTCTTTGAAAGAAAGAAATTAATACATTTATTCAGCAAGGACACATTCAATTTCTCAATAGTGATAGTAAAGACATTTATAATGTCTCATCAAAGAATTCTATAATTAGCATCATAATAATAATAATAATAATAAGCAGCACAACAGTTTTCAACATTGATAATAATTAAAAAAGGTTTCTTGAGGATTTTCGGAAGGATCATGTGACACTGAAGACTGGAGTAATGATGCTGAAATAGGAATAAATTACATTTTAAAATATATTACAATTTTAAATGATAATATTTCACAATATTACTGTTTTGCTGTATTTTTGATCACATGAATTAATTGACTATTGATTATCTGTAGGAGAAACGCACTTTGAGTTTGCTAGTGGAAAACTGTGGCCGTGTGCATTATGGTAAAGACATGGACAACCAGCGAAAAGGTACAGTACCATGTATTGAAGATATTGACCATTAATGCTTCACAGTCTCTGAATCATATTACAACCATCATCAACCAATTCAAAATCTGTTTTCAGGTATTGTTGGAAACATTATGTTAAACCACACGCCACTTAGAGACTTCACAATATATAGCTTGGATATGACTCCTGACTTTATTGACAGGTGAGTAAAATCTCATGAAGTAACAGGACATACAACTAGGGTGGAAAAACTCAGTAATCATTAATGCTTTCATTTTAGGTTGTACAGGGCACCTTGGAAATCCGTCCCCAATAAGCCAAGCCTCCCAGGATTTTTCCAGGGAAGGTTATTTGTGAATGGATATCCAAGCGACACTTTTATGAAGCTGCCAGTGAGTTTAATGAATTAGGACAGGATTTGAACAATGCTGAAAATGCACTCACTCTCAGGCCATCCAAGATGTAGACGAGTTTGTTTTTTCGTCATAACAGATTCCTTACCACTAAATCATTTGCAGTGAATGGATGTCAAATGAGAGTCCAAACAGCTGATTAAAACATCACAATATAATCCACAAGTAATCCACACCACTCCAGTCCATCAGTTAACGTCTTACGAAGTGAAAAGATGCGTGTTTATAAGAAACAAATCCATTATTAAGACGTTTTCACTTTTGACCATTGCGTCTAGCCAAAATTCAAGTCTATAATTCATACTCTTAATGATAAATTTGTTTATTACAACATGCAGCTTTTTGGATTATAACATGTTAATTGATAGACTTGGACTCTCATTCTGATGGCACCCATTCACTGCAGAGGATCCATTAGAGAGAAAGTGATTTAATGCTAATTTTCTCAAAAACTAATCTACATCTTGAATGGCCTGAGGGGCTTTGAGAGTATATTTTCATTATTGGGTGAACTATTCATTTAAAATTAGTCAGAAATATTCCACTGAATATAATGTCCCCAAGCAGGGTTGGAGTAAGGGTGTAGTCTTCGTTAATGGGCAAAATATTGGACGGTATTGGGATGCTGGACCACAGCAAGCTCTGTTTCTACCAGGACCCTTCCTTAACAGTGGAATGAACCAGGTTAGCTTATATAAAAGTCCTATATAAATGTATGCTATATGTTTATATACAGTTGAAGTCAAAAGTTTACATACACCTTGCAGAATCTGCAAAATATTAACTATTTTAACTAAATAAGAGGGATTTTTTTTATTTAGTACTGACTTGAATAAGATATTTTACATAAAAGACGTTTAGTCCACAAGAGAAAATAATAGTTGAATTTCTAAAAATGACCCCGTTCAAAAGTTTACATACACTTGATTCGTAATACTGTGTTCTTAACTCAATGATCCACAGCTGTGTTTTTCCGTTTACAGTTAAACTGCCTGCTGTTCTTCAGAAAAATCCTTCAGGTCCCACCAATTTCTTGGTTTTTCAGCTTTTGTGTATTTGAACCCTTTCCAACAACGACTGCATGATTTGGAACAACTGAGAGACTCATATGCAACTATTACAGAAGGTTCAAACGCTCACTGATGCTCCAGAAGGAAATGCAATGCATTAGGAGCCGGGGGTGAAGACTTTTGAACAGAATAAGGATATGTAATTTTTTTTCTTATTTTGCCTAAATATCATATTTTTTCATTTAGTACTGCCCTTCAGAAGCTAAAGAAGATACTTACATGTTTCCCAGAAGACAATATAAGTAAAATTTACCCCCCCCCCCCTCCCCGGTTCTTAATGCATTGTTTTTCCTTCTGAAGCATCAGTGAGCGTTTGAACCTTCTGTAATAGTTGCATATGAGTCCCTCAGTTGTCCTCAGGGTGAAAAGATGAATCTTAAAAACACACAATCATTAGAAAAGGTTCAAATACACAAAATGCTAAAAAGCAAAGAATTTTTGGGACCTGAAGGATTTTTCTGAAGAACAGCTGGCAGTTTAAATGTTCAGGACAAATAAGAGACTCATGAACAACTATTACTAAAACTATTACTGTGGATCATAAATAAACGTCTTTTATGTGAAATATCTTATTCAGGTCAGTACTAAACAAAAAGTAACATGCATTTTGTACGATCCCTCTTAGTTTGGTAAAATAATAAACTTTTTGCAGATTCTGGAAGGTGTATGTAAACTTTTGACTTTCCTGGTTTTGGAAACGTGTTTGAAGAATTACTGCACATATCAGTGTTGAACCCATGTAACATTATTTAGAATCCTGATAAAATATTTAGAATTGTATTGTTTTCCATGGCAACAAATCGACACAAATTCTGACCATTAACAAATTAAGGCAGGTGCTGAAAGATCTCTTCTTCTTTTTATTCAACAGGTGATTGTGTTTGAAGAAGCAGAAGCGGATTTAAAAATCCAGTTTGAAGATTCTCCTGATCTGGGAATGACAGTTGACATTTAAGGAACAAAATTGAAAAATGTTTTATACAAAACAACATAAAGCTAAAGACACACTGTACTATCAAATACATAAACACTAACAAAGTGCCTGAACCAAAATGAAAGGAACAAAAAGTTTTATGTTAAACCATTCATAGCACATTTGTATTAATAGCATGGCTTTGCATTCCATGATGTTTCTAAAAAAACGTTTAACATTTTTTAACTCTTTGCTTTTTTAATGAAAAAAGAACAATCTTTCTGGGAACTGTGTGTAATTTTGTGTTACATTTGTGTTCAAATGTTGGTAGATGAAGGTAGATTGTACTTTTGATTGTCTATTGCTGTTTACTGGCTGAGTAAACAGGTTATATTAGTGCAATTGCATTTTTTTATATGAAAAGTGAAATGTTGCACTGGCCATTTCGGCAACAGGAGTGAAGTTACTGATTTTTCTTGTCTTCATAAGTGCATTTACTGTAGATTCAGCATTATCTTGCTGTTTTCCCTTTTTGCAAACACTGAGAAAGATTTTATATATATAACTGAGACTGTATTTATGATCTGAGGTTTGTTCCAGTTAAACTTGTAGAGTAGTTTTTGCTACAGATACATGATACCTCATACTGTACAGTTTATTCGAGGAATATCATTTTAAACAATCAGACTTATGCCTAAATTTATCTGGTAGGTAATAAAACAGATCCAACCTGAGCCATATCTGTGGTTTAGAATATGATTGTGTGACAACAACCACCTATCAATCATTGGTTAACAACACTGCATCAGAACAAGCTTTCATCATTGCAAATACTGTTTCCATCCAAACGGTATCTGCTCTTTAACTGAAATCGCCATTTCCCAGAGCATTTTCTGAAGTTCTCAAAAGTTTCACTATGGAAATTTCACTTAAATCCTTTTTTTTAATTAATAATTGTTCTTCAGTGAAAGTATCTTAAATCTGGAACACACTACACCACTTTTAAAATCAGGCCTGATTTTAAAACACTATGCATCATAAACTTTTACAACTTTTGAAATGGCTACAGAAGAAAATGGTTATCATACACAAAATTAATGAGGATCACACATTAAATATGCAGTACTGCAGATTTACACATTGACTTTTGAGCAGTGGAAAAATCCAGTAGAAAATAATTCCTTGTGCATGTGACTCTTTTGATGGTTTTTCATTTAAAAAAAAATGTTTTGATGTATTATGGTTTTACATGTTACACCTCATGTTGATAAGTTTATTTTTGAGTTTGAGTGTTTTAGATGAAACTGTGCACCTTCTAATTATTAATGTCCTCAACTTGTGGAAAAGCTACTTGAAATAAACTTGGATTCATCATGTGGCTCCCTACCACCTGTGGTTTCAATAATAGTATAATAATCAGTTTATTATAAAGGTACAAAACAGATTTTCAATCTTTCAATCAGTTGGCCATATTGGCGGCACCGAACCGAACAAAATTTGCATATTTTGCTGATTATTGCTACTGAAAATGGTTGATTATTGCCATAATTTGGGCTGTACTAATTGTTCAAACCAGGAAAAACATTTGGAGTACTAACGACTGCCAGAAGTTATAACAAATCAAGGAGTGCAAAAAACTGTCTGAGGAACAAAAGGTGTTTATGGTTTATGGTCAACCAGGATTTCCAGGGCAAGAATCTTTACAACATTCGTGTTTGTTCTTATCATTTCTGGTCAGGAAGGTGAAATATTATGTCCTTCCCTATATGATTTATCAGCTTCCATGTGTTTTTTCCATGGTTTAGACAGCATAAATTAGCAGAACAATGCAATCCATATTGTTTACATATCACCGATATGGCTGCGCATCTGGGTAACTGACCAAATCACGATGCAAGTGCAAATCCTCTATTGCCTTTATAAGACAATGACATGTTATTTCACTTTAAATTAGTTCAATCCATAAATCTTGTTGTAAAAATTTTACTACCATTTTTTTTTTGCTGTAAGGTTCTAACCTTTCTTACCCTAAATTTTACAGATTATTCTTGACAGTATTAATTATTTTTGTCCATATATGGTTGTGACAATAAATCGATAAATCACAAATCTAGAAATTATTCTGCATCTATTCTGAGATTTCCTGAATGCATCACGATTCTCTCTTGCATCGATTCTGAGCTTAGTTTTTAACAGCTGGGTGGCACTGCATGTTTCAGAAACTTGTTCTCTGCTTGCTTCCAATTCCTTACACACATTTGAACCTAAAATAATCATTCATGAAGTTAGAAAAGGTTGAAGTAAATTACAAGGGGGTTCACTGTTGGCTGTTTAAATTTATCTCGCGTCATAAAACTTTGAGAGCCGAGGTGCAGTCAGTTACATTACATCACGCTCTTTAGCACTCTTCTTCATGAGCATTTGCTGTTAAAAACCAAATTAGATCGCCATCTGCTGTTAAAACTAAGCTCGGAATCGATTCCAGAGAGAATCACGATGGATTCGGAAAATCTCAGAATCGATCCACAATCGCGATGCGTCATTTTATCGTCGCAGGGCAAAATCTGGGCTAAAGTTGTGTAGTGTATTCCAGCCTTCCAGTCAAATACTTAAAGAGTTAGTTATACACCCAAAAATGAAAATTCTGTCATTAATTACTTACCTTTTTTTTTTTTTTTACCCATTTTGTTCCAAACCTGCTCATCTTCGGAACACAAAATGAGATATTTTTGATTAAATCCGAGGGCTCTCTGACCCTCCATAGACAGCAAGGGTCCTACCACGGTCAAGGCTCAAAAACGTAAGTAAGGACATCGTTAAAAATGTAAAAAATCAGTGGTTCAATCATAACTTTAAAAATTATACTTTTTTTACTCTCATTAAATGAGTAGTTCACTTCCAGAACAAAAATTTACAGATAATGTACTCACCCCCTTGTCATCCAAGATGTTCATGTCTTTCTTTTTTCAGTCAGAAAAATATTTCTCTCCATATAGTGGACTTCTATGGTGCCCCCGAGTTTGAACTTCCAAAATGCAGTCTAAATGCAGCTTTAAAGGGCTCTAAATGATCCCAGCTGAGGAAGAAGGGTCTTATCTAGTGAAACGATCCTCCAACATCAAAATCGTCCTACATCGCTGTAAAGAGCATTTGATCTTCTTTGTTCACTTTGTAAACACTGGGTCAGTACTTCTGCAGCAATGTAGGGCGATTTTGAATTTTTCGACACCCTAACTCTCATAAAACGAAATACACAGTTCACACAGAGCTAGACAAGACGATAAGGCCCTTCTTTCTCGTCTGGGATCGTTTAGAGCCCTTTGAAGCTGCATTTAAACTGCATTTTGGAAGTTCAAACTCGGGGGCACCATAGAAGTCCATTATATGGAGAGAAATCCTAAAACTTTTTCCTTTAGAAAACATAATTTCTTTACAACTGAAGAACATCTTGGCAAGGGGGTGAGTACATTATCTGTAATTTTTTGTTATGGAAGTGAACTACTCTTTTGATGATAGCAGACTCTGCCAGGAGAGAAGAAATTGTTGAATAAAGTCATTATTTTTATTTTCTTTGCGCAAAAAAAGTATTCTCGTATGACATGAGGGTGACTAATTTATGACAGAATTTTCTTTTTTTTAGCATGTCTCTGATAGTATATCTCTGATAGTATGTTCATCTTATAAAAAAACATCCTGAAAGCAGTTCATCATACTTCCGCGTTGCCACTCGTGAATCCCTTTCTTCCTTCATTCACAAGCAAGGGGCTTTCTGTCCGAGTGTGCCAAACCAGTATCTGAAAAACATGAACAAGCACGTTTTTAAGTTTACTTTGACAAGCCTTTTCATTTTCAGCCAGATTAAAGGGATAGTTCACCCAAAAATTTTAATTCTGTCATTAATTACTCACTCTTATGTCGTTCCGAAGCCCTAAGATCTTTGTTCGTCTTCGGAACACAGATATTTTGGATGAAATCCAAGAGCTCTCTGACCCCCGCATAGACAGCAAGGGTCCTACCACATTCAAGGTTCAGAAAGATACCAAGAACATCATTAAAATAGTCCATGTGACATCAGTGGGTCAACCGTAATTTTATAAAGCTTAAAAAACTTAAAATAACAACTTTATTCCACATTTTTTCTCCTCAGAGCTTTGTCTTGGTACCTTTTTGGACCTTGAACGTGGTAGGACCCTTGCTATCTATGGAGGGTCAGAGAGATCTTAATTTGTGTTCAAAAGACAAACAAAGGTCTTAAGGGTTTGGAACGACATGAGGTATTTAATAACAGAATTTACCTTTTTGGGTGAACTATCCCTTTAAGGAGATTCAGATTCATGACTCACCTTTGTGCAGTTAGCGGCTTTGGGTTCCAGGTCACTGAGGGTGACCAGATCCTGTAGCAGACTACTTTCCTGGTATCCGCCTTTTACCCCTTTTATCTTAAAGCAGGCTTGAGGTTTGCTGAGGATGAGCTGTAGGTTCACGGCAAACCCGGCCATGTCGATGGCGAAAGGACGACGAGGATCAAACACCGTCCTCCAGCCGAACACTTTGCCTTGAGAGTTGATTTTGGGTGATTCGTACCGAAGACCTCCTACGAAGGCGACCGGCCAGACTGATGCTTTACGAGTCCACCGCATCTACGGTATGAGGAATATAGAATCAGTCAAGCATAACAACACTATGAACGGCAGACCAAATGTACCGTACCTCCTCAAACAGCTCCAAACTGTAAGTGTTGTCATCATCTGCAAAATAAACAACTCCTTTATGACTGGAGTTTTGGTTGATGTTCTCCCTGAGCCAGCGGAGAGCCAGGTTCCTCTGCATGGTGCCGCGTGGGATGCGTACATTTCTGGGCTTCTTTTGTGACCTGAGATTCTCAGGTGTCTCTACGTTCAGATGGGTGGAATTCAGTCTCGTGTTCTCCAGTAGTCTGGACACCAGCAGCGTCTTGTGCGCCGAGTCCTCCACTACCAGCCAGTGAAGGTTAGGGACATGTAGGAAGGTGTTAGTGAGCCGGGTCAACTCGGCCTTCTGGACGGGTCTACTGTAGGTTGGCGTTATTACATGAAGAGTTGGCAAAGTGTTAGACCAGGGTGGAGGGCGCTGGTGGATGTACTTCATCTGGGTGGCTTTAGTAATACGCTTGTTCTCCGTGATGCAGGACCCATGAAGTCGAAAGTCTTTTTTGGTGGCCCCGATTCTGTTATCTGTGCATCAAAAAATATTTCTGCAAGAGTTTAGAGTAGGGGCAAACAATATGGAAGAGCCAGGACATTTCTTAATATAACCCTGATTGTATTTATCTGAAAGAACGATATATATATATATATAGCCTTATACAAACCATAAAGCCATGCCACTATCAAAATCTGGATGTGCCACAACATCTAACGACATGTGCCAGTGGCACCAAAACGTAAGATGCCATTTCATTAAATTCTGTAATTCTCTTGTAGAATAGTATTAGTATTTACCTTTAGGAACTGGAATGAATAGGTTCGCAGCCCTCTGGTGCCAAATTGTGATCAGTAAAGTCCATGGTAACAAAATAAAAAGGAGCGCCAAGATGTCCCTTTTTTTCAGCATGTCTTATCTATGGCAAAAAAAGTATTTTAAAATGTTTTACGATTGAATGAACACCAGTGAAATAAAGCATTTTAATAGCGGGTTAAATAACTCCCTCAAAGATACAAGGATATTAATCAGACAAAGACAATACATCAATGTATTTTACAACTTACCTGCACAAAATGACTTCAATGCTCAAGTAAACTGAACTTATGTTATAAAAGCATAAAACACTGATAATGATTAAATGATAAATCATAAAGAAGGCCTGCTCATTGTAATGCTATAATTTCTGGAGATCAGGTTTCACATAAAAAGCACTTTTGGTTCAATCATGTTTAGATTAAAATGCATGGATACTCTGTTAAATTGTAGTTTAGTAAACTAAAATGCCAGTGCCACTACAACTATATGTTGTTAATCTAATTTATTTTGATTTAGCTGATCTTATTTTTACATTATATATTATATTTAAATGCAGGCTTATATTTATATAATAAATATTATTTCATTTATCTATTTTTTTTAAATATATGTATTTGTTTTACAGCTGAATATTTAAAGCTTAAATATAGTTCAATAAATGCATGATAAAGTTGAACAAAATAAATGTGAATATGATCCTAATTGAGCAACCATACTTAATAAGTGGTGTTTATACTTCAAGAATTAATATTACTATTGGTCATACTTGGGCTTTCTGAAACATTTCTTCCTATCACTTCACATTGTTAATCTCTGTAATATGCAGCATGATTTATAGCATTTAACGTGAACTAAGTCAGGCTCTGCTGGAAATATTGTCTGAAAAAATCAGATTCTCTGAAGCTTCTTTTCACCAGAAAATAGGTCAGTATAAGCTTTAAAGAGATAGTCTACCCAAAAATGAAAATTCTGTCTTTCAAACAGGTTTGAAACATAATTAGGGTGAATAGATGATGAAAGAATTTTTATTTTTTTAAGTGGACTACCCATTTAAACATTGCTTCCGTAGCGATTAAATAAAAAATTTAACAGAGACCAAAAAAGCAATGTCAGGTCTTGTAAGAAGTGTTTGACTATGTGTCTTCAGTTTCACATCTTAAGTAGATATACAGGTCCTTTTCAAAAAATTAGCATATTGTGATAAAGTTCATTATTTTCTGTAATGTACTGATAAACATTAGACTTTCATATATTTTAGATTCATTACACACAGCTGAAGTAGTTCAAGCCTTTTATTGTTTTAATATTGATGATTTTGGCATACAGCTCATGATTTTGGCATACAGCTCATGAAAACCCAAAATTCCTATCTCAAAAAATTAGCATATTTCATTCCGACCAATAAAAGAAAAATATTTTTAATACAAAAAAAGTCAACCTTCAAATAATTATGTTCAGTTATGCACTCAATACTTGGTCGGGAATCCTTTTGCAGAAATGACTGCTTCAATGCGGCATGGCATGGAGGCAATCAGCCTGTGGCACTGCTGAGGTGTTATGGAGGCCCAGGATGCTTCGATAGCGGCCTTAAGCTCATCCAGAGTGTTGGGTCTTGCGTCTCTCAACTTTCTCTTCACAATATCCCACAGATTCTCTATGGGGTTCAGGTCAGGAGAGTTGGCAGGCCAATTGAGCACAGTAATACCATGGTCAGTAAACCATTTACCAGTGGTTTTGGCACTGTGAGCAGGTGCCAGGTCGTGCTGAAAAATGAAATCTTCATCTCCATAAAGCTTTTCAGCAGATGGAAGCATGAAGTGCTCCAAAATCTCCTGATAGCTAGCTGCATTGACCCTGCCCTTGATAAAACACAGTGGACCAACACCAGCAGCTGACATGGCACCCCAGACCATCACTGACTGTGGGTACTTGACACTGGACTTCAGGCATTTTGGCATTTCCCTCTCCCCAGTCTTCCTCCAGACTCTGGCACCTTGATTTCCGAATGACATGCAAAATTTGCTTTCATCCGAAAAAAGTACTTTGGACCACTGAGCAACAGTCCAGTGCTGCTTCTCTTTAGCCCAGGTCAGGCGCTTCTGCCGTTGTTTCTGGTTCAAAAGTGGCTTGACCTGGGGAATGCGGCACCTGTAGCCCATTTCCTGCACACGCCTGTACACGGTGGCTCTGGATGTTTCTACTCCAGACTCAGTCCACTGTTTCCGCAGGTCCCCCAAGGTCTGGAATCGGTCCTTCTCCACAATCTTCCTCAGGGTCCGGTCACCTCTTCTCGTTGTGCAGCGTTTTCTGCCACACTTTTTTCTTCCCACAGACTTCCCACTGAGGTGCCTTGATACAGCACTCTGGGAACAGCCTATTCGTTCAGAAATTTCTTTCTGTGTCTTACCCTCTTGCTTGAGGGTGTCAATGATGGCCTTCTGGACAGCAGTCAGGTCGGCAGTCTTACCCATGATTGCGGTTTTGAGTAATGAACCAGGCTGGGAGTTTTTAAAAGCCTCAGGAATCTTTTGCAGGTGTTTAGAGTTAATTAGTTGATTCAGATGATTAGGTTAATAGCTTGTTTAGAGAACCTTTTCATGATATGCTAATTTTTTGAGATAGGAATTTTGGGTTTTCATGAGCTGTATGCCAAAATCATCAATATTAAAACAATAAAAGGCTTGAACTACTTCAGTTGTGTGAAATGAATCTAAAATATATGAAAATCTAATGTTTATCAGTACATTACAGAAAATAATGAACTTTATCACAATATGCTAATTTTTTGAAAAGGACCTGTGCTGCATGTTAAATTAACTCACCTGTGTTTATCCCTCTCTCATCATAACCCCGCATCAGGATCTGCAACATGTCAATAATTGAGACACATAATCACATTTAGATTCAGACATTATGAACAGTAATCATTTGATGTCAAACTGGAGGAGGTTCTAGAGGAGGACAGACAACTGGGAGGAGGACAACAAACAGAGTCCAGAGTGGAGATGACTGAGGTAGGAGCCAAAGAAAAGAGCCTTGAGCAAGGGCGTGATGGTAGGGACAACAGGGGCTGACTGATGGAGGAAGAGCTCAGTGCGGAAACAGAGAGCCACAGAGCCAAGGTGACACCAAAGATCCGGAGGGCCAAGGCAGAGCTGACGGCTCAGGCGACTGAGGCAGGCGTCCAGAAGACTGTGCTGGAGCCGGAGTGACAGAGGACCAAGGTGGCACTGGAGGGAAAGAGGAGTACATCGGAGCCAGAGGAATTGAGGGATGAGGTGAAGACGGAGGAGTGGAATCCCGTGGTGATGGAGTTTAACGACTGATCATGGCACAGCCGGAGGGACGAGGGAGCCTGGTGGAGCCTGTGGAATGACAGGCCACAATGGAGACAAGTGAGCAAGGAGCTGATGGTTCAAAGGACCGTGGTGGAATACAGGCAGCTAAAGGCGGAGACAAGGGATTCTCATGCCAAGCAGAGCTGAAGACTGGAAGACCCACAGTGCGACAAAGCTCCAGGATGGCATCGGCTGAGGGTCAGCTGAGGGGCTGACAGGAAACAGACAGGTCACAGCCAGAGATGCGCCCCATGACGGGGTCGATGGAGGGAGGAGCTGACTTCTCCAGGGGTTGCCAGGAGACAACGCAGATGGAGCAGGAGGACCCCAGAGAGGAGGCAGAGAACTGCAGAGACAAGGTGACACAGAGGATCAAGACAGGCGTCCAGAAAACTGCAGTGGAGCTGGAGGGAAGGTGGAGCCCGACGAGCCAGAGGGATTGATGGACAAGGCGAAGCCAGCAGAGTGGAATCCCGTTGAAATGAATGGTCGACAACTAACCAAGGCGGAGCCATAGGGATGAGGGAGCCCAGTGGAGATGAGGAAGCTAGGAGCCAAGGTGGAGCTGATGGGTCAAAGGACCGAAGTTGAATCCAGGCCGCTGGAGGTGGAGACAGGGGATTCTCATGCCAAGCAGAGCTGGAGACTTGAAGACCCAAAGCGTAACAAAGCTCCAGGATGGCAAAGGCAGTGGGACAGCTGACAGGAACCAGTGTAGGCAGGACTGAGGAGGGACAAACTCTACTGAACAGACAAGATCTTATGATGGTCGGAGTCCAGGTCAAAGCCAGAGATACACCCCATGGCAGTGTTGAGGGAGGGAGGAGCTGACAACTCCAGGGGGCCAACTGATGGAGACAATGCTGATGGAGGAGGAGCCCAAGGCGGAGACGGAGAACCGCAGAGCCAGGGTGACACAGAGGATCCGGAGGGCCGAGATGGAGCTGACGACTGACCAAGGTGGAGCCGGAGGAACAAGAGAGCCCAGTGGAGCCGGTGGTATGATGGGCCAGGGGAACGACCTCTGTGGTCGTGGTGGGACAGACAGATAGTTTAGGGCACGACCTCCATGGTCGTGGCGGGACAGACAGACGATGATGGCAGGAAGAAGAATAGTCATATCTATTCTCAGAATAGTGGGTGGGGCTTTCCTCCGCGCCCTCGCTCTCCGCTGTAACATCCACTGTCACATGCGTTGTTGCTGGCTCATGCACCTGGTCAGATGATTAATGAGGCTCTGGCTCCAGGGCGGTCTTGGAAATGTCTTGGTGATGACTCGTCGATTGCACTGGGCTTTGACTCTCCATCTGCGGTGAGTTTAAGCAGATTCTCTGTGCAGCTTGATGATGATGGTTGGCTGGGCTCTGGGGCTGGAGTGGGGCTAGTGACATCCTTAACGGTGTAGGCTGATCCACAGGAAACCAGCACCCACTCCACATAGTCCATGAAACTATCCCTCGAGGACAACTACACACGTGTAGCGGTGTTCAGGCCGGTGTGCAGGTGTGTGCTGAGGCAGTCGTCTGTGAAGGTGGTCAGATGATTGAGACTGAGGAAATCCTCCAGGTGTTCTTCAAGGGGGACGATTTCCCTGCTCAAGGCAAAGCAGGGTGATGGAGGCGAAGTGATCCATAACGAAACCAAGAAAAACACTGAAAAAATAAATCAGGTTAAATTATGCTGCTTCTGTCTCTTTTTTGAGGGCTGGTCTTCTGTCACAGCTACACACAATGACACACAATGACAAAGATGATGATCCTAATTCCAAAGTCTTTAATCAAACAAGGTAATCCAACAAAAGGGTAATCCAACATACAGGGTAGCACAAAGGCGTAAACATTGTAGACTCAAGGCCAGACAAACTCAAAGTCAAACTCAAACTGAACAGACAGGAACTTAAATACACAAACCAAACAAGGACGATTAATTGGACACATCTGAACCAAATAACAAAATCAACACAATGAAGGGAAACGGGCAAAAAAGGAAAACAAAGTCCACATGGATGTGATGGTGTGACATATATATACACTGATCAGGCATAACATTATGACCACTGACAGGTGAAGTGAACAACACTGATCATCTCTTCATCACGTCACCTGTTAGTGGGTGGGATATATTAGGGAGCAAGTGAACATTTTGTCTTCAAAGTTGATGTGTTAGAAGCAGGAGAAATGGGCAAGCATAAGGATTTGAGCGAGTTTGACAAGGGCCATATTGTGATGGCTAGATGACTGGGTCAGAGCATGTCCAAAACTGCAGCTCTTGTGGGGTGTTCCCGGTCTGCAGTGGTCAGTTTCTATCAAAAGTGGTCCAAAGAAGGAACAGTGGTGAAGTAGCGACAGGGTCATGGGCAGGCAAGGCTCATTAATGCATGTGGGGAGCGAAGGAGTCCATGTGCTCTATACGAGCTATTTAAGTTCAAAGTTGCTCAAGTTAATGCTAGTTGTGATGGTCCAGTTGGTTGTGATGGAAAGATGTCAGAATACACAGTGCATCGCAGTTTGTTGCGTTTGGGGCTGGATAGCCGTAGCGATGGCAGTGTGATGCTTTAGGAAATGTTCTGCGGGAGTCATTTATGCCATTTATGTGGATTTACTCTGACATGTACTACCTACCTAAGCATTGTTGCAGACCATGTACCGCCTTTCATGGAAACGGTATTCCCTGGTGGCTGTGGTCTCTTTTGCAGGATAATGTGCCCTGCCACAAAGCAAAAATGGTTCAGGAATGGTTTGAGGAATGCAACAATGAGTTTGAGGTGTTGACTTGGCCTCCAAGGAGGGCAGCCGTGGCCTAATGGTTAGAGATTCGGACTTGTAGCCCAAAGGTTGCAGGTTCGAGTCTCAGGTCCGGCAGGGATTGTAGGTGGGGGGAGTGAATGTACAGCACTCTCTCCACCCTCAATACCACGGCTGAGGTGAGTCCCTTGAGCAAGGCACCGATCCCCCAACTGCTCCCCGGGCGCCGCAGCAATGGCTGCCCACTGCTCCGGGTGTGTGTTCACGGTGTGTGTGTGTTCACTACTGTGTGTGTGCACTTGGATGGGTTAAATGCAGAGCACAAATTCCTTGTATGGGTCACCATACTTGGCCTCACTCACCCCCTTTCCTTCCTTTCCTTTCCTTTCCAAATTTCCCAGATCTCAGTTCATTTGAAAATCTATGGGATGTGCTGAACAAACAAGTATGATCCATGTAGGCCACCTTCAGGGGTCTAGTGGAGTTCATTCCTTGACGGGTCAGGGCTTTTTTGGCAGCAAAAGAGGGACCAACGCAATATTAGGAAGGTGGTCATAATGCTATGCCTGATTTGTGTGTGTGTGTGTGTGTGTGTGTGTGTGTGTGTGTGTGTACATATACATACATATATATATATATATATATAATGTGACGAGTGTCTCTGGGCTCATCAGCGTCGCCCTGGCAACCAACACGCAGCACCTGCACATCCTCATAACAGGCCGATCGGTCCCAGCTGCCGCTCATCACCACACAGCTTAAGAAGCCACCGCTGCTCTCATTCAGACAGACTCTCGTCTCATGCAGATCGCTTTGGTTCTAACATTCTCTCTCTTTGTCGAACAGAAGGCAGCGAGTGACCGACGGCCTCAGCACGCACGCCTGGACACCCCCTTCACGGACATGAGGACTGCACGAAAGCACCAAGCCTGATCGCACCGAGCACCTTTCTTCACTTCAATTTATTTAAAAGTATAAAATAAATCCACCCTCTGAGGCCATTGCACTGAGCTGCCTTGTTGTGTGATTTCTCAAACGTGACACCTGGTGGTGAATGCGGGCAACTGCATGAGAAATCACACACAAGTGTTTGCATTCGCCCGCACTAAAAAGTTTTTTTTTTCTCTCTGTTCACTTTCCCCAGCAACGGTTGGCGCTCTCTCTTCCCCATGGAAATGGATGAACTACTGCAGCGCCTTACAGAAGTAAGTGTCCGCCAGCAGCAGATCATGGAGCATCTGGCCACACAGCAGGGCAGGACTGAAGAAGAGCTTGCCGCCCTCCGTGCTCAAGCTGCCCCACGCGTTCCACTACCTGACTCACGGATGCAAGCCATCCGGCTTTTGCCGAAGATGACAGCACATGACGATGTGGAGGCATATTTACAAATGTTTGAATCCACTGCCCACCGCAAGGGATGGGAAATGGACGACTGGGCTTCAGCGCTGGCACCCCTTCTGACCGGTGAGGCGCAGCGGGCGTTCTTCTCACTTCCCCCCGCGAGGGCTGATGATTATCAAGAAGTGAAGCGCGAAATCCTTGCCCGTCTGGGTCTGTCTTCCATCTGTGCGGCGCAACAATTCTTCAAGTGAGAGTATAAAACTCGAGTGCCAGCGCGAGCCCAGGCTGCCGAACTCGTCTGTTTAGCCCAACACTGGCTTCTGGAAGGGGAACCCACCGCAGCCCAGGTAGTGGAGCGTGTGGTGATCGATCGCCTCCAGCGAGCCCTGCCACGAGCCCACCGCCAAGTCGTCGGGATGAGGAAACCCACCACTGTCTTGGCTCTAGTGGAGGCGATCGAGCTGGCGGATGCTGTTCAACACCGGGAGGCGGGAGAGAGAGCGCCGCTGTTTCCCCGGAGGGTGGTCCAGGAGCGACGCACGCCGGAGGGCACCTCCCGCGCAGTAAGCAGGCCGACGGTTCCCTCTCCGATGGATGAACCGAAGCCCACCGCCGACCCCGCAACATCTCCGCGGACCTGGCTGGCGGGCTGCATCGTCCATCAGCGTGTCCCACCTGCGGCACCAGAAGCGGACGTAACGGTGAACGGGAAACCCATGCGGGCGCTTCTAGACTCGGGCAGTGCGGTCACCCTCATTCATGCCCGATTATGTCCTCCACGCCACGATCAAAAGAGTCTACTACCCATCACTTGTGTGCACGGCGATACACAACAGGTCCCAGCTCGTCGGATAAACTTCGCTGCAGCTCATGGCACGTGGCCTGTGGAGGCTGGTATAATGAAGGATCTTCCAGTCCCGCTGCTTCTCGGCCGAGATTGGCCGGGGTTTGACTGCCTGCTCGCTGCCACCGCCCAGCCCGCCAGCCCGGAGGGGAACCGTCATCGCCTCAGGCGGCCACGAAGACCTCACCGCCGGCCGGCCCTGCTAGCTTCGGACAGCGGGAGAGATGGTGAGTCCCCCTCTCAAAATACTAACCTGTTTTATGATGTGTTCCAGCAGGCTGGTGAGGGGGGCTCTTTTGCCAGAGAACAGCGGGAGGACGATCGCCTAAAGCATTGCTGGAGTCAAGTCCGTGCCGTAGACGATAAGGATGTCCTCCCACGGCCCCATCCTCTCCCGCACTTCATTGTCCGAAGGGGCCTGCTATACTGCGTGGCTCAGCGAAGGGGGGAGGAGAAGGAACTTTTGGTGGTTCCCCGATCCAAGACGGAGACCATTTTGGAGCTTGCGCACTCCCACCCGATGGCAGGCCACCTCGGGGCTGCAAATACCACACAGTGGATTAGGGATCGGTTTCACTGGCCGGGCCTAGAGGCGGAGGTGAAGAGGTTCTGCCAGGCGTGTCCCACCTGCCAGCGCACGGCGCCTGGATCTCCTCCCCCCAGCCCGCTCATTCCTTTGCCCATAATTGAGGTGCCCTTCGAGCGCATCGGATTGGATCTTGTGGGGCCGTTGCCTAAGTCTGCCCGGGGTCATGAACACATCCTCGTCATCGTCGACTATGCCACCCGGTATCCGGAAGCAGTCCCCCTGCGGAAAGCTACAGCGAAGGCCATCGCCCCGGAGCTGTTTCTGTTGGCCAGCCGGGTCGGTATTCCAGCGGAGATACTGACTGACCAGGGAACACCGTTCATGTCCTGGCTAATGGCTGACCTCTGCAGGCTGCTGCGGGTGAAACGGTTGAGGACGACAGTCTACCACCCACAAACTGACGGGCTTGTGGAACGGTTTAATCAGACCCTCAAGCGGATGCTCCGAAGAGTCGCTGCCGAAGACAAGCGGGATTGGGACCTCATGATCCCCTACGTCCTTTTTGTCATCGAGCATGTGAGGATCAACCGTGTCATGCCATTAGTCCGGGAACACCTCAGCCAGGCACAGCAGGCCCAACAACGCCACTACAATCGGGCAGCCCAACCACGGGAGTTCCAGCCGGGAGACAGGGTGATGGTTCTGGTCCCCACCTCCGCTTGTAAGTTCCTGGCATCCTGGCAGGGCCCCTATACGGTGGTAGAGAAGGTCGGCCCAGTAACTTACCGCCTGCGTCAACCTGGACGAAGACAAGCGGAACAGCTATACCATATTAACCTGCTGAAGAAGTGGCAAGGGACCCAAAAACAGGCAGCGGCCCTTAGTCTCACTGATCCCGTGGTTGTTGACATGAACCCCCACCTGTCGGCTGCCCAGAAGACCGAGCTGCAACACCTGGTCAGTCAGTTCGAGGATGTGTTCTCCTCCCAGCCTGGGCAGACTAACGTCATCCAACATGACATCAAAACGCCCCCTGGAGTGATCATCAGGCAACGGCCCTACCGAGTCCCAGAGGCCCGTCGGCAGGCTATTGAGAAGGAAATTCAACAAATGCTGAAGTTGGGGGTAATAGAACCATCTCACAGCCCATGGTCCATCCCCATAGTGATGGTACCCAAGCCAGATGGCACCCTCCGCTTCTGCAACGATTTCCGTCATCTAAATGAAGTCTCCGAGTTCGACGGTTATCCCATGCCTCGGGTAGATGAGCTGTTGGACCGGCTGGGGAGGGCCCGGTACATTTCCACCCTCGACTTGACGAAAGGATACTGGCAAGTTCCATTTACCGCAGCCGCCAAGCCGAAAACGGCGTTCTCTACTCCAAGTGGCCACTGGCAGTACGGGACCCTCCCCTTCGGCTTACACGGAGCACCCGCCACCTTCCAGCGGATGATGGACATTCTCCTGAGGCCCCACCAAGCTTATGCAGCCACCTACCTGGATGATGTCGTTGTGCATTCCGAGGCATGGGATGAACACCTGGAACGTCTGCGGAGGGTGCTCTCGGAGCTCCGGCGGGCTGGACTAACCGCCAACCCCCGCAAATGTCATCTGGCTCTTTCTGAAGCGAAGTACCTGGGCTTCCAAGTTGGCCGAGGGCTCATCCATACTCACCGCTCCCCAGCCCCAGACGAAGACCCAGGTATAAGCTTTTTTGGGGTTGGCGGGGTACTATCGCTGTTTTATCCCCAACTTCTCCTCCTTAGCCGCCCCCCTGACAGACCTGACCAGGAAGGGGCAGCCCGAGAAGATACAATGGACGACAGCCACCGAGGAAGCGTTCACTAGGCTCAAGACGGCCCTTACCTCGACGCCAGTACTCCGCGCTTCCGATTTCCGCTGCCCCTTCCTGCTGCAGACGGATGCTTCCGACACCGGACTCGGAGCTGTATTGTCACAAGTCCAAGAAGATGAGGAGCATCCCATTATTTACATCAGCAGGAAGCTGTCCTCGGCCGAGAAGAACTATGCCGCCGTAGAGAAGGAAGCCCTGGCCATCAAGTGGGCGGTCCTGGAGCTGCGGTATTACCTCCTCGGCCGTAAGTTCACCCTGGTGACCGATCATGCCCCCCTGCAGTGGATGGCTCGGGCTAAAGACACCAACGCCAGGGTGACCCGCTGGTTCCTCGCGCTCCAGGACTTCCACTTTGAAGTTCGTCACCGTGCTGGGGCTGCCAACGGTAACGCAGATGGGCTCTCACGGATATGGACAGCTTTTGCAGGTCTGTCAGGGGTCATTCCCCACCCACCCCTTAACTCACCCCTACTGTCTCCATTCGTTCCCAGGGCCGGAACGACGCTTGGGGGGGAATGTGACGAGTGTATCTGGGCTCATCAGCGTCGCCCTGGCAACCAACACGCAGCACCTGCACGTCCTCATCACAGGCCGATCGGTCCCACCTGCCGCTCATCACCACACAGCTTAAGAAGCCACCGCTGCTCTCATTCAGACAGACTCTCGTCTCATGCAGATTGCTTTAGTTCTAACATTCTCTCTCTTTGTCGAACAGAAGGCAGCGAGTGACCGACGGCCTCAGCGCGCACACCTGGACACCCCCTTCACGGACACGAGGACTGCACGAAAGCACCAAGCCTGATCGCACCGAGCACCTTTCTTCTCTTCACTTTATTTAAAAGTATAAAATAAATCCACCCTCCGGGGCCATTGCACTGAGCTGCCTTGTTGTGTGATTTCTCAAACGTGACAATATATATATATATATATATATACACATACAGGGTGCGGTTTGCCGAGGGGATGGGGGGATTTCCCACATTCTGGTCTATGCATCCCTGCCTCGGCTGAATTATTTTTATACCCAGTGGGGATAAAAACATCCCGCGAAGCCACTCCTATGTCCCCATCTCAATCAAATGATTCGCGATACACATTTTAAAGTGCTGTTCTGAATCAAATGATTCGCCATACGTGCTTTAAAGTCTGCTCTGAATCAAATGATACACAATCCAATTAAGTGCTTCAAAACAGTGAATCATTTTGTGAAGCAGAGGTTTACGGATTTAGAGTTTCAAAAAGCTCTGTTGATACTTTGCTTACTTTCTCTATATAGTTTATTTGTTGTTTGAAATGAAATCATTACAATTAATAGGCCTAACTTACAATGTTTTTACTAAATTGTGATCACGTTAGTTTCTGTCGTATTAAAAACATTTCATGACGTGACACTCATTATCTGGTACTAAAGACGGATATATAATGTGCGTTGTTAATAGATTACACCAAAAGTTTGGTCAACCCCTCCTCTGCTTTTTTCACAAATCGCACCCTGCATATATATACACACACACATTTAATGTTTCAGTTACATATACATAAAAAACACACATGCATCAAACAGGAAGATGAACAGAATTCTTCTCAGAAATAGATGAGCTCTGAAAACCCAGACGTAAACACACACACTCACACACACATTTTCTCTCTGTCAATCATTTGGATGTTAGATTTAGGTCAAACCATTGTTTGCCTCAGTCGCCAAATAATGAACGCCACCAGGGATTTGGACTGTTGTGTAAATAAGGTGAAGTATTTTATCTGGTCTTACAAAAAATAATATAGAATATAAATTAATATAAACTAAACAAAATGTTAAAAAATTGTGGGTGAATGTGCTTATTTATAAAATAAAAATAAGGAAAAATATATTTTTTTATGAGATTAATTCATTATGTTCTCCAATATTGTCAAATAACAGGAACTCCGTTCATGAATCCTTTACATTCTCTTCAAGTTCAATGTTCAGTCTCTCTGAAGATACTTTGTAAGCATCCTAATCGCTTGTCTGTCCCCATGTCTTATGCAAGCAGCCTAGATTCACTTCTTACCGTTTAGATAAACATTTAGACAACCAATAAAAAGGCGGCACTGCTTGGTGCCTCACACTTGTCTTGGTTTGTTTATTGTGCGTGTGTCCCAAAGGGAGATATGGTTGTGTTACTAAAATTGGCTGTCAGAGAAAGCTGAAGCTAAATTTATTCAGCACAAACTCAAGCTTGCATAAAAACCATCTGTGAATTTTAAATGATCCTTTCCAGTTTTTAAAACTGTGACAATAATACTCCTAAGAGGAAAGCATATCAGTATCTTTAGTATCAGTAGAAAATTAAAAAGATTTAAAGCCAGCTATACTTACATGCTCCATCTATCTCTCGTTGCCTTGGCACAATCATGTACATGCTCTGTGTATCAGTCAGATATCCAGCTAGTGGCCTTTGAGAGAGAAAAAAAACAAAAACAATAAGAGACGGAGAGAGAGAGAGATGGCTGCTGGGCTGGTGTCAGCAATGCCAGGGCCAGCAGAGAGAAGAGAGGTCATCCCTCTGGAAGAATGTGTCCTCTCATTCAGACAACAAAGACTGCATTTGTGGATGCTGATGGGAGATGGCAGTGGAAACAAAGGGCACTCATCAACAACGTCACAAACTGAAATTCTCAAAACATGAGAAATACAATAATATTACTTTAAGAATGAGGCTTTGTTTTATCCACTAGGGTTCTGAGATGCTGTGAAGTGTGGGTTTTCCTCTTGATCATCACACAATGTCTAAATCTCACTGATCAGATCATCCCACAAGAGTAAAGCTGCCATGGTCTGTCTCAATCACTGTGGAGAGACTGATTCTAAAAGATGACACAGTAGTGAGACAGCGAAATCAGACTGAATAGAAGTGAAACCAGACAAAGATGGAAAAATGGACAGTGAAATCAAACTGAGCTCTATTATAGAGTGAAATCAGACTCAGGTTGATATCAGACAGTAAGGTCAAACAGTGAGCTAGAAATCTGACATTAAAATCAGACTTATATGGAAATAAGAAAGATAAATCAGACTACCACACAGTGAAATCAGACTTATATGGAAATAAGAAAGATAAATCAGACTACCACACAGTGAAATCAGACTGAGATTGAAATCAGACAATGAAATCAAACTGGGGTGGATATTAAGGGGCGAAGTCAGACTGTCAGAAAGTAAAATCAGGCAGAAGTTGGCAATGAGACAATGGAATCAGATTGAGGTAAAAAATCAGACAGAGTTGGAGATCAGACTGCAAAATTAGACTGAGGGGGAGATCAGTAAGATATCAAAGTAAGTTAGAAATCACACTGAAATGGAGATAAACCAATGAAATCAGACCAAGCTGTAAACCAGACAGTAAAATCCAACTAAGATGGAAACCAGTGAAAAACTGCTAGAAAGTAAAATCAGACTGAGGTGGATATCAGGTAATGGGATCAGACTGAGGCAGAAAGGTAGATAGAGGTGGAGATCAAAATGCAAAATCAAGCTAAGAAAAAAATACACTGAAATCTGAGGTGGAGATCAGATGGTGTAATCAGACAGTAAAAACATATAGCTGGATATACAGAGAAATTATAAAACTTGATTTCAGAAACCAAAATCAGACTAGGGTGTTGACCAGAGTAAGATATCAGACTGAGGTGAATACAATGAAATCAGAGTTGGCGAGATGAGAAGTGAAATCAAACTAGGGTGGATATTAGGGTGTGAAGCCAGTCTGTCAAAAGTCAGACCAAAGTCGGCTATAAAAAAATGGAATTGGATGGAGGTAAAAATCAGACAGGTGAAGATCAAACTGAAAAATCAGACTGAGATGAAAATCAGAGAGTTAAATCAAAACCAGGTAAATATCAGAAAGTAAATTCAAACTGAGATGAAAATTAGACATTGAAATCAGACTAGGGTGGCGATTACATGGTGAAATCAGACTGAGGTAGAGATCACATGGTGAAATCAGACTGTCATAACAGTGAAATTGCAGACTGAGGTGAATACAATGAAATCATAGTTGGTGGAGATGAGACCGCGAAATCAGACTTAGGTGCAAATCAGAAAGTGGAATATTAGGGTGTGAAGCCAGGCTGTCAAAAAGTAAAATCAGACAGAAGTTGGCAATAAAACAATGGAATCGGACTGAGGTAAAAATCAGACAGAGGTGAAGATCAAACTGAAAAATAAGAATGAGATGGAAATCAGAGAGTGAAATCATAAAGACATAAGACATTGAAACCAGACTGAGGTGGAGATGGTGAATACAATAAAAGGTAAATACAATGAAATCAGAATCGGTGGAGATGAGACAGTAAATCAGACAGAGATAGATATCAGACAGTAAAATTTAACTTAGATGAAAATCAGACAATAAAATCAAACTAGGGTGGATAATAAGATGTGCAGCCAGGCTGTCAGAGGTAAAATCAAACTGAAGTTGGCTATGAGAAAATGGAATTGGATTGAGGTAAAAAGGTGTAAATCAGACTAAAGTGGAAACCAGTTAGTGAAAACAGACTGTCATAAAGTAAAATCAGACTGAGGTGGATATCAGACAATGGAATAAGATTGAGTTAGGAAGATAGTTAGTGGTGGAGAACAAACTACAAAATCAGACTGAAGAAGAAATCAGAGAGTGAAATCAGAATCATGTCAAGTAAAAATGAGCTGGAAATTAGACAATTAAAATCAGACTGGAGATCAGACAGTGAAAACATATAGCTGGATATCAGAAAGCAAAATCAGACTGGGATGTAGATCAGAGTAAGATATCAGACCGAGGTGACAACAATGAAATCAGAGTCTGTGGAGATAAGACAGTAAAATCAGACTGAGATAGACATCAGACAGTGAAGTTTAACTCAGATGGAAATCAGACAAACAAAATCAAACTAGGGTGGATATTAAAGTATGAAGCCAGGCTGCCAGAAAGTAAAATTAGACTGAAATTGGCTGACACAATGGAATCAAATTGAGGTAAAAATCAGACTTAGATGGAAATTAGAGATTGAAATCAAAAAGGGCCAAAAGTTCAAACATTCAAAACAAACTGACATGGATATAAAACTGTAAAATCATAGAGTAAATTCAGATTAAAGTGGAAACCAGTTTGTGAAAACAGATTGCCAGAAAGTAAAAACAGATTTTAGGTGAATATCAGATAATGGAATCAGACTGAGATAGAAAGGTGGATGTAGGTGATCAAACTGCAAAATCAGACTGAAGAAGAAATCTGAGAGTTAAATCATAATCAGATCAATATCAGACAGTAAAGTCAAACTGAGTTGGACACTGACATCTGACTGAGGTGGAGATCAGATGATGAAATCAGACTGTCAGACAGTGAACTCATATAGCTGGATATCAGAAAGAAAAATCAGACTGGGGTGTAGATCAAAGTGAGATATCAGACAGAGGTAAAAAAAAAAATCAGAGTCAGTGGAGATGACACAATGAAATCAGACCAAGGTGTAAATCAGACACTAAAATCAGACTAGTTAAATCAGAATCATGTCAGTATCAGACGGTAAAGTGAAACTGAGATAGAAATTAGACATTGAAATCAGACTGAGGTAGAGATCAGATGATGAAAACAGACTGTCAGACAGTGAACTCATATAGCTGGATGTCAGAAAGAAAAATCAGACTGGGGTGTAGATCAAAGTGAGAGTTAAATCAGAATCAGATCAATATCAGACAGTAAAGTCAAACTGAGCTGGACACTGAAATCAGACGGAGGTGGAGATCAGATGATGAAATCAGACTGTCAGACAGTGAACTCATACAGCTGAATATTAGAAAGAAAAATCAGACTGGGGTGTAGATCAGAGTGAGATATCAGACCGAGGTAAAAACAATGAAATCAGAGTCAATGGAGATAACACAATGAAATCAGACCAAGGTGTAAATCAGATGGTAAAATCAGACTAGTTAAATCAGAATCATGTCAATATCAGACGGTAAAGTGAAATTGAGATGGAAATTAGACATTGAAATCAGACTGAGGTAGAGATCAGATGATGAAATCAGACTGTCAGACAGTGAACTCATATAGCTGGACATCAGAAAGAAAAATCAGACTGGGGTGTAGATCAAAGTGAGAGTTAAATCAGATCAATATCAGACAGTAAAGTCAAACTAAGTTGGACACTGAAATCAGACTGAGGTGGAGATCAGATGATGAAATCAGACTGTCAGACAGTGAACTCATACAGCTGAATATTAGAAAGAAAAATCAGACTGGGGTGTAGATCAGAGTGAGATATCAGACCGAGGTAAAAACAATGAAATCAGAGTCAGTGGAGATAACACAATGAAATCAGACCAAGGTGTAAATCAGACAGTAAAATCAAACTAGTTAAATCAGAATCATGTCAATATCAGACGGTAAAGTGAAATTGAGATGGAAATTAGACATTGAAATCAGACTGAGGTAGAGATCAGATGATGAAATCAGACTGTCAGACAGTGAACTCATATAGCTGGACATCAGAAAGAAAAATCAGACTGGGGTGTAGATCAAAGTGAGAGTTAAATCAGATCAATATCAGACAGTAAAGTCAAACTAAGTTGGACACTGAAATCAGACTGAGGTGGAGATCAGATGACGAAATCAGACTGTCAGACAGTGAACTCATACAGCTGAATATTAGAAAGAAAAATCAGACTGGGGTGTAGATCAGAGTGAGATATCAGACCGAGGTAAAAACAATGAAATCAGAGTCAGTGGAGATAACACAATGAAATCAGACAAAGGTGTAAATCAGACAGTAAAATCAAACTAGTTAAATCAGAATCGTGTCAATATCAGATGGTAAAGTCAGATGGAAATCAGACAGTGAAATCATAAAGCTGCATATCAGAAAGTAAAATCAGACAATGAGATCAGACTCTGGTGGAGAAATGAAACAGTCAATGAAATTAGACTAAGATGGAGATCCGATGAGATTTCAATTTTTCACTTGCACTTTTTAGATTTCAGTCCAATTTAAATAACAAATAAAGAACATTTTTGAACCATTGTTTACTATACTACAGGTACAGATAGTACCCGATCCTGAATACGAACTCTACAATCTAAAATTATGCATAATAACTGTTGCTATGGCAACAGAGGGAACAAATCTGGCAGTAGATCACTGGTACGAATGACAGACGGTTCTTATTGACACCGCTCCTCTCTTCTGTTCTCCCTCTCTCTATCATACTGATGTGTATTGTTTCAGCATGAGATTTTCTCCCTACTCTAAATCTGCTTCAAAAGATCTGCAAATACAGAAGCCGAAAAATTCCCTGACAAATCACACAAAGGCCAGTTGATGAGTTTTAGTAGCTTTTAGTTTTAAGAAAGCTAATTTTAAGTGCTATCTACCTCTAAAGCATTTAATCAGGTCATTAAAAGCTGTTAATACAATCTTTACTTGACAGGATGGTGCTTTGAGCTCCTGGGGTGGTTTGGCTGATAGCCGCTTTATTGATGTCCATGCACATGACACAGTTCACTCTCTAACTCTCTAACTAATCGATGCCTTCAGCCTGCAGCGCCAGAGCAGAGCAGAGCAGACAGATAACCCTGCACGGTCACGTCCACGTGCTGCAGTGATCACAGTTTCTGAGCTGTGAAGACTAAACCTACAGTGGTGTATAAAACAGCCTTGTTAGGATTCTAAGCACAGCACTTCCATGTGACTGGCTCTGTAATTGTTTTATAAATTATATTTTCAGTTATGTTTCAGTCTATTGATTGCAGGAGAAGAGATTGTCTTACCTGAATGCCTTTCAAGTGTACTGAATCCCGCTCTGTACAGATTCTTCACTCGTTTTTTTTTTTCTTCTCTTGCTCCTGCAAATGCTTTTTGAGGATACAAAAGAACTAAACTGAAAGACACCTTGCAATCCAATGTTTTGTTTTTGCAAAACAAAGAAAACAAGACAGACACTGTAACATAACCTTAGCTAAAGAGCAGCAAAGCATCCTGTGCTGCTTCTCTCTGTTTCTCTCTCTGTCTGTCTGACTCACACACACACACACACATACACACATGCACAAACACACATAACGAGTAGAAACATGGAGATGTCGATTTCTGAACATTTTCATGGGTGAACAGAGCCATAATAGAGACATTAGCATTTTGAATGTCATAGGGAATCACTTGGTAGAAGACAATTGCAGTCCAAGTGACAGTAAAATGCCTAGTGAACTTTGTGCTGTTTTAAAAGTGAAGGTAATCTAACAACATCTTAGACATTACCACTGAAATTTTGAGACACCAGGGCTAGTGATCACACATTTTACTCCAGTGGATAAAGAGTATATGTGACCCTGGACCACAAAACCAGTCATAAGGGTCAAATTTTTGAAACTGAGATAGGATAGGACAATATTTGCCCGAGATCTGATGAATCTGATGCCTAATGCCTTTAATGTTGTCCAAATAAAGTTCTTAGCCATGCATATTTCCAATCAAAAATTAGGTTCATACAAAAAAATCTTCTTATAACATGATCTTTACTAAATATCCTAATGATTTTAGCATAAAACAAAAATGGCTAATTTTGAACCATACAACGTATTTTTGGCTATTGCTACAAATATAACCGTGCTACTTATGAGTGGTTTTGTGGTCCAGGGTCACATATGTTTATTTTCAGTGCTTCGTAGTAACTGATTACATGTAATACGTCTTATGGAATCAGATTAGTTTCAACCTGACGCAGTTATCATTTACACATCCAGCTCCATGTTGTTTAAATAGCAAGTGCATTTGCGCCTATCTGTTCGCCAATGAGCGTGCTGGTCTGAAAATGAGGTTTGTTCAGGTGCTATTTTGAGGCAACTGAAAACCAACCCAGACTCATGAAAATACATGCCACTATATACATTTCTGCAACAACGTAATTACATCATTACTGCACGTTTCGCAGCAGTTTCAAAGTGAAATGTCCAAAGAGTGGCGCTAAAACACACGTTCAACATGTGAAAGTGGAATGTTTTTATTACGTTGGTACAGGAACGTATCGCTGTGTTTTTATTAAGCTGCTTGAGGTATTGCGGCTGTTCAGAATTTGAATATCCCTTGAGTGCCACTAAAGGTTAATGCTCTATCATGTTGGATATATCCCCTACACCAAACCCAACACCTAAACCTGCCCGATAGTGTAAATAAATGCAAAAGTAATATAGAAATGCATTTGTTGACAGCTGTGCTATTTAACTTATTAATGAGGATTTGAGCTGTTTTGTCAAACCTTAGTTTCACAGGGTTTGTTTCATCATAAAGTGCAACACCGCATCACGTGAGCTACCAAGCAAACCTACTCAAGTAGAAAAGTCAAGCATGATGCGTCATCAGTTGTCCGTATTGGAGGCACTGAGCTTAAACAATGCTACCGAACCAAACGAAACTCGCACATTTTGCTGATTTCTCTGCTGAAAATGGTCAATTATTGCCATGTTTTGGGCTGTACTAATCAGTCGGACCAGGAAAAACATTTTGAGTACTTTAGACTGACAAAAATTATAACAAATCAAGAAGAAGAGTGCAAAAAACTGTCTGAGGAACAAAAGGCGTTTGTGGTTGGCCAAACTGAACCAGGATTTCCAAGGATTCCGTGTTTGTTCTTATCATTTCTAATAAGGTAGGTGAAATATTAGTCTAATATCCTAATTAATTATGCTTGTATGTCTCTTTACCACCTATTAACTTTAGTTTGTCAAAGTATTGTGTTTCCTGCTTACTAAGTCCTTCTCTATACGATTTACCAGCTAGACATCACGAATTTGCCGAACAACCTATACAGTAGTACATTAACCGTGCAATCCATGCTGTTGTTTACACCCAAGTATCGCCAATATGGTGATCACGTCATCAATCGGCCATATTGGCAGCACTGAACGTAAACAATTCCCCTGAACCGAATGAAACTTGCATATTTTGCTGAGTATTGCTGCTGAAAATGGTAAGTTCTTGTCATGTTTGGGGCTTGACTAATCAGTTGGACTGGGAAAAATATTTGGAGTACTATAGCCTGGCAAAAGGTATAACAAATCAAGGAGAAGAGTGGAACAAAAGGCGTTTGTGGTTGGCCAAACTGAACCAGGATTTCCAGGGCAAGAATCTTGACAACATTCGTGTTTGTGCTTATCATTTCCAGCCAGGAAGGTGAAATATTAGGTTAATATTTTAATTAATACTTTAGTTTGTCAAAATATTGTGCCCTTTCTTGCTCACTAAGTCCTTCTTTATATGATTTAGCAGCTTCCACATTTTTTTTCCCATTTAGACAGTATAAATTAGCAGTACAACGTATTCAGTAGTACATTAACCATGCAATCCATGCTGTTGTTTACATCTGAGTATCTCCAATATGGCCACGAATCTTTGTAACTGATCAAATTGAGGGAAAGTGCAAACCCTCTATATAGAGGCATGTATTTCCAGGTGGGATGCAAGTGTTTTTTGCTAGTTTTAGCTGAACCTAGTTATCATTTTCACATCTAGCGCCACATTGTTTAAACATCAAATGCGCTTGCACCCATTTGTTTGCCCAATGAGTGTGCTGGTCTGAAAATGAGGCGTGTTCAAGAGCTTTGTTGGCACGTTTCTATGTTGAGGCAACTGAAAAAGATTGTGCCACTGACCAACTGAAACCTGGTCTAAAGGCAAAGGCACAGTATTTTTTTATTTATTTAAAGGGCGTGTTATTAATATGATAATATTAACACAACGTGCGTACACTCTGCTTATTACACACACAGGGATGTGCAGCAGCACACAAACATGCCAAACTTAAAAAATGAAAGAATTACAATGTATAAGATTATTATTGTGGACATGGAGAAGCGTTCAGTCTTTGCTCTTGCAAATTCTGCCATGTAAATAGCAAATTCGCCATGGTGCAAGCGCAACTAGCTTTTAAAGGGAATAGAAGATGAGACTCTGATTGATTTATTGCATTTTACACCCAAAACTACCAAAGAATTCTCAGCTTTATTCAGAAAGAGGGTTCATATTTATATAAACAGCCCAGGCATCCTATCAAAGTCCAACCTGGGCATCCAGTCAAAGTATTTATTAATTAAACCACGGAAAGAAAATAAATATAGTCATCAGTTATAATAATTATATATTAAAAATAAGATGCTCATGTGTGTATCTAGCTGAATAGGGATAGTTTCAGTTTCTCACCCACATTTGCTCAGCACAGTATGTGCGAAGCGGAAATACGTGAAGTACATCTAGTTAAGAGATAAAAATACAGAGTGAGGCCTTGAAATAATATTGACAATGGCCACTTTAAATCATTTATGGTTCATAGCTTTACTCTAAAATATGCTAAGGCTGTTTTAAAAGGGAACAGAAGGCTTGTAATATTACACCTTATAGATCATCCTTGATAGCCTGAATAATTTGAGAAGAAAAAAGGTAATTATCTAGTGACCTCCAGCTCTGCTACTCTAAATTTTGACAGGTGGCATCATGTGTGTTAAGTTGTTGGAATGGGGCTTCAGGGAATGGTAAGGCTGAGTGAGTTATTGGTCAATGAATGTTGGTCTTTGCATAGATAAACATGAGTCCAAAAACAATTTGGCTGTCTTGAGGACATTTGCTGTCTCTGCATTTTTCTAATGTCACTGTCTAGCAAACTGACTATGTGTGTCATCATAGCGACTTCTGCATTCACAATTTTCTTTGTACATTGTTGCATCAGCCAGACGATTTCCTCTTACTTCGTCTGTGTCACGGTAAAAGATGATGAGGTCTGGGTCCAAGTGCAGGAAGAGGGTTTTTAATTAAACAAACAAAATAAACATAAACCAAAAGGCCAACACAGCACAAACTGAACATAAACTAAAACACAAAATAACAAAATCAAGAACACGGTCAGGAATTTCCAAGAACACAAAATACACATAACTAGAGACAATGCAGACATGAAGCAGAATGAGCAGTGAGGATACTTATAGTCTTGATGATAATTGTGAACAGATGTGGGTGATCAGTGCTGATGACAAGGACAGGTGGACAATCAAGGAAGTGCAGTGTAGGACAGCGACCTCAGGTGGCTGAGGGAAAATCCACAGCCCCGATCATGACATTACCCCCTCCTCAAGGAACGGCTTCCAGACGTTCCACAAGGCCGAGAAAAAAAAAATCTGGAGGGAGGAGGAATGGAGGAAGGCGAATCAGGGGGAGGGATGGCGGGCCAGGCCCGTGCAGCGGAGTCACGTGAGCGGACCTCACCGCCAGAGGAACGCGAGCTGGCCTCGCCGCCAGAAGAACATCAGCGGACGCTGCTGCCTGAGGAACGCGAGCTGGCCTCGCTGGCAGAGGAACGTCAGCGGACGCCGCCGCCGCCAGAGGAACGTGAGCTGGCCTCGCCATCTGAGGAACGTGAGCTGGCCTCGCCACCTGAGGAACGTGAGCTGGCCTCGCCATCTGAGGAACGTGAGCTGGCCTCGCCACCTGAGGAACGTGAGCTGGCCTCGCCATCTGAGGAACGTGAGCTGGCCTCGCCACCTGAGGAACGTGAGCTGGCCTCGCCACCTGAGGAACGTGAGCTGACGCCGCGTCAGGAGCAGAGAGAGCGGTCACCGCCGCGTCAGGAGCAGAGAGAGCGGTCACCGCCGCGTCAGGAGCAGAGAGAGCGGTCACCGCCGCGTCCGGAACAGAGAGAGCGGTCACCGCCGCGTCAGGAGCAGAGAGAGCGGTCACCGCCGCGTCCGGAACAGAGAGAGCGGTCACCGCCGCGTCCGGAACAGAGAGAGCGGTCACCGCCGCGTCCGGAACAGAGAGAGCGGTCACCACCGCGTCAGGAGCAGAGAGAGCGGTCACCGCCACGTCCGGAACAGAGAGAGCGGTCACTGCCGCGTCAGGAGCAGAGAGAGCGGTCACCGCCGCGTCAGGAGCAGAGAGAGCGGTCACCGCCGCGTCCGGAACAGAGAGAGCGGTCACTGCCGCGTCAGGAGCAGAGAGAGCGGTCACCGCCGCTTCCGGAACAGAGAGAGCGGTCACCGCCGCGTCCGGAACAGAGAGAGCGGTCACCGCCGCATCCGGAACAGAGAGAGCGGTCACCGCCGCGTCCGGAACAGAGAGAGCGGTCACCGCCGCGTCCGGAACAGAGAGAGCGGTCACCGCCGCGTCAGGAGCAGAGAGAGCGGTCACCGCCGCGTCAGGAGCAGAGAGAGCGGTCACCGCCGCGTCCGGAACAGAGAGAGCGGTCACCGCCGCGTCCGGAACAGAGAGAGCGGTCACCGCCGCGTCCGGAACAGAGAGAGCGGTCACCGCCGCGTCCGGAACAGAGAGAGCGGTCACCGCCGCGTCCGGAACAGAGAGCGCGGTCACCGGCGCGTCCGGAACAGAGAGAGCGGTCACCGCCGCGTCAGGAACAGAGAGAGCGGTCACTGCCGCGTCCGGAACAGAGAGAGCGGTCACCGCCGCGTCCGGAACAGAGAGAGCGGTCACCGCCGCGTCAGAAACAGAGAGAGCGGTCACCGCCGCGTCCGGAACAGAAAGAGCGGTCACCGCCGCGTCAGGAACAGAGAGAGCGGTCACCGGTGCGTCCGGAACAGAAAGAGCGGTCACCGCCGCGTCAGGAACAGAGAGAGCGGTCACCGCCGCGTCCGGAACAGAGAGCGCGGTCACCGCCGCGTCAGGAACAGAGATGGCGGTTGTCGCCACCTCCTCCGCAAAGCAGGGGCGCTTCCGCGCCGTCTCGGCACTGCGGGTGTCCATCGCCTCCAGGCATGCGTAGATGAACTCGAACCGAGCTGCCGACGCCGCCTCAAAGGACATCCCCTCCGTGTCCGGAACCGAGCGGGTGGTTGCTGCCCCCTCAAAAAAAATTCTCCCCGCTGGACCCATCACGGATGTCTGCATTCTGTCACGGTAAAAGATGATGAGGTCTGGGTCCAAGTGCAGGAAGAGGGTTTTTAATTAAACAAACAAAATAAACATAAACCAAAAGGCCAACACAGCACAAACTGAACATAAACTAAAACACAAAATAACAAAATCAAGAACACGGTCAGGAATTTCCAAGAACACAAAATACACATAACTAGAGACAATGCAGACATGAAGCAGAATGAGCAGTGAGGATACTTATAGTCTTGATGATAATTGTGAACAGATGTGGGTGATCAGTGCTGATGACAAGGACAGGTGGACAATCAAGGAAGTGCAGTGTAGGACAGCGACCTCAGGTGGCTGAGGGAAAATCCACAGCCCCGATCATGACAGTCTGCATCTTCTGTTGCATGCCCCTTCACAGTGTTAATATTTTTTCAAAGCTTCACTCTGTCTCTTCATTTCTTAATTAGATGTACTTTTCACACACACACACACACACACACACACACACACACATGGTGCTCAGCAAATTTGGGTGAGAAACTGACTGCTAGACAGACGCATACTCACTCATTTGTATCATAAAATTAGTGACTTAGAAGTTACACATTACCCTATGAAAAGAAATTACAAATAGTTACTAAGTATATACTGACCTGATGTCTGGGACCACAGGGCTGGCATTGTTTTTTTTAATTATGAACTCTCTTCCTGAAGAAAGCTGAGAATGCTTTGTGCACCAACTCTCTCTGTCTGCTCATTCATTCTCTCAGGTACTGTAACGCAATCACACTAAATGACTAATAAAACAAGCTTATTAAATAATTCCGAAGTATTACTCAAACAAAAAGCTGAGGCATGTTTTCACCATTTTAATGGCAAAATTGGCACCTGCCTTTGTATAACTAAATTATTTACTTACAATCATTTAAATTAATTACAATTTAGGATAACTTAATTTAGTATACGCTATTCAGCAGAAATTGTGAAACAACTGTGGAACATAAGACAATTATTTAACTTAATATTAGAAATGAAGAAATTGAAAATAGTAAACTGCACAAAATTACATTTAAAAAACATGTGACAGCTTGCACCGTTAAAATGACATTGAAACTTTTGTTAAAAGGACAGAATTCACAAAACTTTAATCTAAGATTAAAATTATTTAATCGTTATTTAATTTTGAACTACACTACTACGATTTTAAAATGTTTTTAAAGAAGTCTCTTCTGCTCACCAAGCCTGCATTTATTTGATCCAAAGTACGGCAAAACAGTAACATTTTGAATTTTTTTTACTATTTAAAATAATTGTTTTATATTAAAATATATGTTTAAAAATGTAATTTATTTCTGTGGTTTTTAGATTTTTTATGTTTTATGTTGAAAATAGCTGAGTAAATTGAATAGCAAATTGAATAATGAATAGAAAGTTCAGAAGAACAGCATTTATCTGAATTATACATTTTTTGTAAAATGAGAAATCTCTTTATCATCACTTTTGTTCAATTTAAAGCATCTTTGCTAAATAAAAGTATTAATTTCTATAATTCTATATTTTTTTTTTATATAGAAATTGTTACAAAAGCTTTTTTTTTTCAGATAAATGCTATTTTTTGGATCTTTCCATTCATCAAAAAATCTTGAAAAAAATGTACTCATCTGTTTTAAATTTTGATAATAATAATAAATGTTTCTTGAACAGCAAATCGACATATTTAAATGATTTCTAAAGGATCATGTAACACTGAAGACCGGAGTAATGATGCTAAAAATTTAGCTTTGATCCCAAGATTAAATTACATTTTAAAATATATTCAAATAGAAAGCAGTTATTTTAAACAGTAAAATATTTCATAATATTACTGCTTTTGCTGTATTTTGAATCAAATGGTGAGCAGAAGAGAGTTAAAAAGCGCAAAAACATCTTACTGTTCAAAACATTTTGACTGGTATTGTAGATGGTCTTTGAAGGTTGTTATCATTCTGTCTATTATTTGAAACAGAATAATAAATACATTAGCATAACATAATATTAATTGCCAATATATTACTTCTAATAGATAAACAATAGACAAAACGGCATAATACATTCTAAGTGCGCCATCTGGTGGTTGTAGTGCAATGATCGACTACATCTTTGCTTCAGCACCACACGACATAAAGGTTTTGTTTCTAAATTATTAGAAAAATTAATGTAAACGTTTCATCCACACCTTAAAACTAACGTAAAAATAAACATTGGTCTAGACTTACCGCAAAAGCATTCCAATGCAGTTCATTAATTAATAAAACCTATTCTGGTATTTTAATTTCCTTTTAAATGCTGTAATTTCGAGCAAATTGAATGCTATATGTACAGTATTACAGCTAAAGTTCGTGCAAATATGGCACTGGGAACCGCAAGAAGCCTAAAGCCCGCCCACCTCGCCACAAATGACCAATAGTGACAGGTTGGCAGCCAATCAGAACAGAGATTAGAGAAGGAGTTCTTGCAACAGCGTGAATTCTGAACGAGAAGCCAGGACTGTCAGAGGTATATATTATTCTCTTATCCTTAAATATGAAACATTAAACTGTCTAAACAATATACATGTGGAGATTTATCGCTGTGTTTTTGAGCATATGATAAGAAATACGTTTAGCCTCCACGGTGGGACTGAGGACGCTGTTGTAGAGGTCAGAATCAAGCGTTGTTTCTGCATTCGCTGTTTTGATGCAGTGACGTCACAGCGCGGTTTTGCGTTTTTATAATCTGGTGCGGGTACCAGAGCGCGCTCCCGACGTCAAGAGCATCTTTTATTCACATAGCTTTATTATTATTGTAACATAACATTATTATTAAAAGAGCGCATGTGTCCACCGGCAACGTAAGGCAAGCATGTTAAACGTTATTTTTATCTACTGTCTTGGCATTCTTGCAAGAGATGTTCCCTTGACACCTGCATCATGTTTCAAATAGCTGTCCAAATCCCCCTCCCATGCACCATGGCCACTCAAGTAGCATGTAGACTGCACGGGGTCTGTAGAAAGTGTCTGTAGAACTCCAGTCTGGAGTGATTTGTTTTGATTTTGACAGTCTAAATAGTGCTGATGCTTTGCAAACTTCACAGCAAGTTACTTGCATAGAGACCAAAGTAAACCCTAAGATGTTTTCCAGGCACACCAGTGGATGACGGCTGAAGAGGGGGTCGCCTGTCGTTCATGCAACTTTAAGGAACCTGGAGAGGAGCTGAAAATACCCTCAAGAAGTCAGAAATGAATTAGATCTTTGGATCAGTTTTTGAAGCTTTAAATTGGTTATCAAAACTGAAAGATTTTCATCCAGCACACTTGATATTTGGCCATTTTTATTTTTTGCTTATTTTTTAATAATTTCACAACTGCAATCATGGGAGCCGCGAGTTATGGATATTACCGCACAGTTATATTCATCTCAATGTTTGTGGGATACATGCTGTATTATTTCAATCGAAAGACTTTCTCTTTTCTGATGCCATCTGTGATGGAGGAGATTGATCTGGATAAAGAAGAGCTTGGTGAGTGTGTTGTGTATTCTGCACATACACTAGTACGACTTACGTTTTTTAAGACGTCTGTTCTGCTCACCAAGCCTGCATTTATTTGATCCAAAGTAAAGCAAAAACAGTAAAATTCTGAAATATTTTTACTATTTACAATAACTGTTTTCTATTTGGATATATTTTAAAATGTAATTTATTCCTGTGATTCCAAAGCTGAATTTTTATCATCATCGCTCCAGTCACATGATCTTTCAGAAATCATTCTAATATTATTATAATCTAATTATTATTATTATTATTATGTTGAAAACTGCTGAGTATAATTCTTTTTAGGTTTCTTTGATGAATAGAAATTTTAGAAGAACAGTATATATCAGAAATATAAATCTTCTGTAACATTATAAATTATCTTAATCATCACTTTTGATCAATTTAAAGCATCCTTGCTATATAAAATTAATAATTTCTATAATTTCTTTCCCCCAGAAAATTATACCGACTGAAGACTGGAGTAATAATGCTGAAAATTTAGCTTGATAACAAAAATAAATTACATTTTAAAATATATTCAAATAGATAGCAGTTATTTTAAATTGTACAAGTATTTCACAATGTAGGCTTGGGAAGCAAAGAGAAACTTATTTAAAAAACATTAAAAATCTAACTGTTCAAAAAACTGCTGAAAATTCAGCTTTGCATCCCAAGGTGTTGTGTATTCTGCAGCTTTGCATCCTTTGCAGCTTTGCAATATACATTTTAAAAATACATATGAATGGAAAACAGTTCACAATACAGCTGCTCTACTGTATTTTCATCAAATAAATCAAGTCTTAGGGTGTGTTCACACTTGTCATGTTTGGTTTGGTTAAAATGAACTCTGGTGTGATTGCTTTGTTGGTGCAGTTCGTTTGAGTAAGTGTGAAAGCTGCCATCTGAACCCTGGTGTGCACCAAACAAGCGGACCAAGACCGCTAAAAAGATGGGTCTCGGTCCACTTCCAAACAAACTCTGGTGCGGTTTGATTGAGATATGAACGCAACACAAACCAAATACTTCTAAACGAACGAAAAACAGGAAGTAATGACAAGATGTGACGCTATGCAACATGATTTCACGAAGGGAACAAGCGATGTATCCGAAACAAAATGAGCAGAGGGCAAACATGGAGCATTGAGGAGGTAAAGTGTCTTTTATGAGCTCTTTGTAAGTTTGCAGGTGGTGAAAATAAAACAACGAGCGTGCTTAGTCCAGCAGACAGCATTGCATGTATTCGACTTAAAATGACAATCAACAGACTGATCAGTGAATGTGTATTTTGATGTCATACACCCACAGCTTTAAGTCAAAGTCGCACCTTTTTCTTTTGTTTGGAGAGTTCCGTCACGAAATACGTCATTCAACCCGACCAATCAGGTTGTGAACTTATCACTATGACTTTAGGTTTGATATCTTTAAGTTTGCTGTCAAAAATGCGAACCAGGACCAAATGTTTCATTTTCTTTTTTGTTCCGGACCAAATGAACCAAACGAACTGAACTACAAGTGTGAACACACCCTTAGTTCCAATGCAAACCATGTGAGATCCACAAAGCATCCAAAGTAGGTTTCAGCCTTGATTTTTCCTGTTTCCTGTGATGCAGGACTGATCACCAGCAGTCAGACTTTGGCCTACGCTATCAGTAAGTTTATCAGCGGAGTGCTTTCGGACAAGATCAGCGCTCGCTGGCTCTTCTCCATCGGGCTCTTCATTGTAGGCGCCATAAACATCGCCTTTTCCTGGTCGTCTACTGTCATGCTGTTTACCGTGCTTTGGTTTGTGAACGGGTTCGGTCAGGGTTTCGGCTGGCCACCCTGTGGAAAGGTGCTTCGAAAGGTAAGGCTGACCCTTTAACCTTTGAATCCATCAATATGCACCTGTCTTTCAGTGTTGGCAATGTGACAGGAACAGTTGGGAACTCTAACTGCTGACCTCACGGCTCAAGCTGATGGATTGCAGCCTGTATTCTAGATGCAACAGCTGATGCCGACCACATACTTGTGGAGTCAAGCAGGGAGCATTACGATACACTTAAATCTAATTAAAGCAACCAGCAGCAGTTATCTGTGCCAAACCAATCTGGAAGCACTTGTTGGTCAAATATAGAATTACAGTATTACATGAATTTCAGTTGATGAGCAATTCCATAATGGTCATTAACAGGCATTGCTTTTGGATTTCAGTTGACTTTAAGGAACTAAATGTGACCCTGGATCACAAAACCAGTCATACTATATAGCACGGGTTTATTTGTAGCAATAGCCAAAAATGCATTGTATGGGTCAAAATGATATTTTTTTCTTTTATGGCAAAAATCATTAGGATATTAAGTAAGGTTCTTGTTCAGTGAAGGTATTTAGTAAATTTCCTACCGTAACTATATCAGAACTTAATCTTTGATTAGTAATATGCATATAAGAACTTAATTTGGACACCTTTAAAGGCCATTTTCTCAATATTTAGATTTCTTTACACCCTCAGATTTTCAAATAGTTGTATTTTGGCCAAATATTGTCCTATCCTAACAACCATACATCAATAGGATGCTTATTTATTCAGCTTTCAGATGATGTATAAATGTAAAATTGACCGTTATGACTGGTTTTGTGGTCCAGGTCACAAATGTTATTTACTAGCTTTTTTGATTCAATAGAGTGTTTTCACGTTGCGTCATCAATTGGCAATAATGGTGTCACTTAACGTAAACAATACCTCTGAACCGAACGAAACTGGCATATTTTGCTGATTATTGCTGCGGAAAATGATCAATTATTGTCATGTTTTTGCGCTTTTCTAATTGGTCAGATCTGGAAAAACATTTGGAGTACTATAGACTGCCAAAAGTTATAACAAATCAAGGAGAAGAATGCAAAAAAGTGTCTGAGGAAGAAAAAGGTGTTTGTGGTTGGCCAAACTAATTCCTGTCCAAGAATCTTGACAACATTCGTGTTTGTTCTTATCATTTCTGGTGAGGTAGGTAAAATATTAGGCTAATATCTTAATTAATACTGCTCTTATGTTTCTTTACCACCTATTAAATTTAGTTAGTCAAAATATTGCGCCCTTTCCTGCTTACAGAGTAAGTCTCTATATGATTTAGCAGCTTCCACACGTTTTTTTCCATGGTTTAGACAGCATAAATCGTGACTTTACTTAGATTTGTGGACATTGTGTAGTCCTTTTAGATTAAAAATAAATAAATAATCAAATTATTATGTTATACTACACCAAACCGTACTCCTAAAAGAAAACTTGCACTTTTAGGATAAAAAAAGTGTTGTAATTAAAAAATTTTTTCAAGAACATCCCAAAATGAGGTTTTAATTTGCTTTACCCAACATTTTTAAGCAATTTTGACCTCAAAGCTATGTAGCTAAATAGTCCATGCATGCATTTTATAAAGAAACTAGAAACCTTCTCTCTAGAAGTCTAGCTTTTAAATACTACAAAATATCAGTAAATAATCATTTAAAGGTATAGTTCACCCAAAAATAAAAATTTTGTCATTAATTGCTCACCCTCACGTTCCAAACTCATAAGAACTTCATTCATCTTCAGAACACAAATTAAGATATTTTTGATGAAATCTGAATACTTTATTTAACAATTTCTTCTCTCTGGGATCAGTAATCCGCCATTATTGAGTACCATGGCATATGCGTGTGATGCTGCTGACATAGAACACTCTAGATAATGGCGGAGAACTGTCCCAGGAGAAAAGAAATCGTTGAATGAAGTTGTTATTTTTGTTTTCTTTGTGCACAAAAAGTATTTTTGTAGCTTTATAAAATTAAGGTTAAATCACTGATGTCACATGGACCGTTTTAACAATGTCCTTACTACATTTTTGTGCCTTGAATGTGGTAGGACCCTTGCTGTCTATGCAGGGTCAGAAAGCTCTCGAATTTCATCAAAAATATTTTAATTTGTCTTTCGAAGATGAATGAAGGTCTTAAGGGTTTGGAATGACATTTGGGTGAACTATGTATTTTCAATATCCGTTTTTACACTGTATTCTGTAATTGGCATTGTGATATTGGTTTTCCATGAATACGTTTTACTAAAATGTTCTTGTACTTACTTTTTTCAGTGGTTTGAACCGTCTCAGTTTGGGACATGGTGGGCCATCCTGTGCTGCAGTATGAACCTGGCCGGTAGTCTGGGACCCATTATCACTACAGTGTTGGTTCAGTATTATGATTGGAGAATCATCATGTCCGTGTCTGGGGTCATCTGCATGACCGTCGCTGTCGCTTGCCTTCTGACGGTGAAGAATGAACCCAGTGATGTGGGGTTGCCCAGTATTGAGCCGGGTGCTAAAAAGGGCAAAGGGAAAAAGGGAGGTAAGGAATCAGCTTTGCCATCACAGTAATAGATTACATTCTGGAATATATTTAAATAGAAAACTGTTTTTACTGTCCAGCCAAAGGGCATATGTGTGTAATATATGTGACCCAAAAATCATTAGGATATTAAGTAAAGATGTTCCATGAAGATATTTTGTACATTTACTACTGTAAATATATCAAAACTTAATTTTTGGCTAGTAATATGCATTGCTAAGAACTTCATCTGGACAACTTTAATGGCAATTTTCTCAATATATTGATTTTTTGCACTCTCAGATTCCTGATTTTCAAATAGTTGTATCTCAACCAAATATCCTCCTATTCTAACAAACCATACATCAATGGAAAGCTTATTTATTCAACAGACGATGTATAAATCTTGATAAAAAAAACTGACCCTTATGACTGGTTTTGTGGTCCAGGGTCACAGATATGCTTGTTGTTTTAATGTTTATGCTATTAACGTTATCTCAATTTTTTTCCAGGTCCTAACGATGAAAGCAGTCTAAAAGAGTTCTTGCTGTCTCCTTATCTGTGGGTGCTGTCTGCGGGCTACCTGGTTGTGTTTGGAGTAAAGATTGCCTGCACTGACTGGGGTCAGCTGTTCCTCATGCAGGAAAAAGGCCAGTCTGCTATGATGGGTGAGTTTGGTACTTTATCTGTTAATCTAAACAGTTAAGTTTTTGTGTTTTTGTGAGAATGCTAACAGGCTTGTGTGTTTTCTGCAGGCAGCTCGTACATGAGCGCCCTGGAAGTCGGTGGTTTTTTTGGAAGCATTGGAGCTGGTTATCTGTCTGACAGGGCTGTGGCTAGGGTGGGTTCAATATAAAGTAAAATACATTAAAGGATAATTCCACTTTTTTTCCAAAAATTGCTGAAAATGTACTTACCTTCAGGCCATCTAAGATGTAGATTAGTTTGATGTAGTTTGTTTCTTCATCAGAACAAATTTGGAAATATTTAGCATTACATCACTTGCTCACCAATGGATCATCTGCAGTGAACGGGTGCCGTCAGAATGAGAGTCCTAAACAGCTAATAAAAACATCACAATAAATCACAAGTAATCCACAACATTCCAGTCCATCAATTAACATCTTGTTGCGTGAAAATATTTTCAGCATTTTCATACTTGCATATTTAGGATGCACAATTGCTATATTGGCGTCATTATTGAATAAATTTGCAATTCATGGGTAGAGATCATTCATCTGTTAAAGGGTTAGTTCAGCCAAAAAGGAAAATTCTGCCAATAATTACTCACCCTCATCCGTTCCAAACCAGTATGACATTCCTTGATCTTCATCAAAGACTGAAACGGAAGAAAAGTAATTGAATGAAGTTATTATTTTTGTTTTCTTTGCACACAAAAAAAGTATTCTTGTAGCTTTATAACATTACAGTTGAACCACTGATGGACTATTTTAATGATGTCCTTACTACCTTTCTGGGCCTTTAACGTGGTAGTTGCATTGCTGTTTATGCAAGGTCAGAAAGCTTGGATTTCATCCAAAAATATCTGTATTTGTCCCGAAGATGAACAAAGGTCTTACAGGTTTGGAACGACATGAGTAATTAATGACAGAATTTTCATTTTTGGGTGAACTATCCCTTTAAACAGTGACTTTCTGTTTTTCAGCAAGGGCTGGGTACCTATGGCAATCCTCGCCATGGGCTGCTCCTGATGATGATGGCAGGCATGGCTGTGTCCATGTACCTCTTCCGGGTTACCATCACACCAGAGACCCCAGAGGTGTTTTTTTTTATTTTGTATCTAAACATAATTCAGAGTTATTGTACAATCTATATGAGCATCAGGTTTTACTTTAGTGTTTTGGTTAAATCATCATGTGTGGTTTTTCAGGAACCACCACTGTGGGTTTTGGCACTCCATCCGATTTCAGTCCTCACTGGTGTCTCAGAGAAAGAGGTATGAGATGAGAACTAATTAGCCATCTTCATTGTCTTCTTTTGCTCTAATTGCTCCCCTTTCTGTTCTGCAGCTTTGGATTTTGATTCTTGGTGCTGCGTTTGGATTTTCCTCATACGGACCAATTGCCTTATTTGGGGTGATTGCGAGTGAAAGTGCCCCCTCCAATTTTTGTGGGACGTCACATGCCATTGTAGCTCTGATGGCAAATGGTAAATCTTCAGGAGTTGTTTCATGACAAAATGCATTAAGATAAAATGCTCCATATAACCATAAGTTCCCTTTTTTTCCTTTCAGTTGGTGCATTCATTGCTGGCCTGCCATTTAGCACCATTGCAAAACGTTACAGCTGGGACACGGCATTCTGGGTAGCAGAGGTCAGCTGCGCTATAACCACAGTTTGTTTCTTTTTTGTGCGTAACATGCGCACAAAAATGGGCCACGTGCCTAAAAAGATGGACTAATCTTCTTATTGAATATGATCCAATCAAAGAGCCCTGCCAATGTGACAGCACTCGGTTAGGACATCAGTACTTAAAGGGATAGTACACCAAAAAATGAAACACTCTGTCATTATTTACTCATTATAAACTTATGGTACACAAAATAAGATATTTTGAAGAATTTTGATAACTAAACAGTTTCAGTTTCCTTGTTTCTGGTCTGACATAAGGGTGAGCAAATAACAGGTTATTTATTTTTCGATGCACTATCTGTTTAAGGAACTGCTTTAATGTCAGTTTTACTGTTGTACTTTTTAAAAATGTATATTTTTAACTTTAGATTACCTTTAGTATCACATACATTTTTTCTTATGGTTATTTGTCAGCAATATCACAGCATTCAGACACTTCAGAGACAAAGTGTCTTCACTGTACATCTTTTAAAAGAACTGAATTTGTATTACTGTAAGAAGAGAAATGTTTACACACTTTTTAAATCTAGACAGATGTTTACTTTCTTAGTACTTATTGACATGAATGTTTCAAATGAGTGTTGTTTAACTTAACACAAGCTTTTTACGCTTGTTAATTTGCTTCGAGTAACAACTTTAAAGTGTGAGTTATGTGCTGAATTAAGAATCATCTCTTTCCAGCGTACAGTCTTATAGACACACATTTTTCATTTGCACTTTAAATATCTGTACTTTTGCCTTCAGTATTACAGCAAAAAAATTACTTTTTGAATTATGTACCCAGTCATACTAATTTAATGCAAACAGCAGTATCCTTTATGATGTATAAAGGTGTAAAAATGTAGAATAAAGTTTGTTTTAACTAAGTTGTTGCTTCTGTCATTTCACATCACTTTTAACTTTGGTCTTTATTGTGTTTTATTTTATTTATTTATTTATTGTAAGCTTTTCTTAGCTATGTTATAGTTTTACAAATTGTGCTGTATCTGTGAGTTTTATATATTTAAGGTTTATTAAATTAAAAAGTAGGGGTGAATTCAGGTATATTGGGCCACTTTTTATCACTGAGATGAAAAATGGCAGAATTATCTTGAATTAACTAATAATGTACATCACCAGTCAAAAGTTTTGATCAGTAAGATTTTTAATGTTTTTAAAGAAGTATCTTCTGTGCACCAAGCCTGCATTTATTTGATCCAAAATTTTTGATCCGAAATATTTGTACTATTTAAAATGTTTTGTGAATATATTTTAAAATGTAATTTATTCCTGTGATTTTAAAGCTGATTTTTTGGCATAATTACTCAAGTCACATGATCCTTAAGAAATCCTACAAAATATTCTGATTTGCTGCTCAAAAAACATGTATTATTATTACATTGAAAACAGCTTTTCAGGTTTCTTTGATGAATAGAAAGTTCCGAAGAACAACACTTATCTGAAATAGAAATCTTTTGTAACATTACACGTCCTTATCATGACTTTTGATATTTAATTGCTTTTCAATTTAAAGCATCCTTGCTAATTAAAAGTATTCATTTCTATTAAAAAATGGTAATGTTACAAAAGCTTTTTATTTCAGATAAATGCTGATCTTTGGATCTTGCTATTCATCGAAGAATCCTAAAAAAATGCACTCAACTGTTTTAAATATTGATAATAATAATAATAATAAATGTTTTTTTTAAACAGCAAATCAGCATTAGAATGAATTTTGAAGGATCAGGGGACATTGAAGACTTGAGTAATAATGCTGAAATTGTAGCTTCGATCACGAGAATAAATTACATTTTAAAATATATATTCAAACAGAAAGCAGTTATTTTAAATAGTAAAAATATTTCACAGTATTATTGCTCTTACTGTATTTTGGATCAAATAAATACAGGCTTGGTAAGCAGAAGAGGATTCCTTAAGAAACATTAAAAATCTTACTGTTCAGAAACTTGACTGCTAATAAGTCTCCTATGCTCAGCAAGGTTGCATTTATTTGATTTAAAATCTCGTAAAACAATAATATTGTACATAAAATAAAATAAATTAAAATATAATTTATTTTTGTGATGCAAAGCTGTCAAACAATCCTTCAGAAATCATTCTAATATGCTGATTTGATGCTGAAGCGGCTTCATGTTTTTGTAGGCTACAATGTTTTATCAGAATACTTTTGACGAATACAGCGTTAAAAAACTGTTATTTGAAATAGAAATCACTTCTTCACAACTGTTGTTTTTGAAACCAGTAAAGCGATTAAATAATTACACAATTTTTATATTTGTGGGAAACTAGTTCTCTAAATAAAGTTACCTCATGTTTCGACATGAAAACCGCAATCGCTCCAGTCCTGCAGGTGTCGACCGCGAACCACTGAGCGCAAAGGCAGCGCGCTCTGCACCAGACGAAGTGCACGCGGACAAAGCGGACGTGCGCGTGCACTACTTCCTTTCTCTTCCGCAGCTCGCAACGCCTCAGCATGGTGAGTGCTAGAGCCGACTCCATAATGTTAGGAAATATCACTTTTTACCCACTTCTCACATGTAATAGCCGTATTATAACAACAGCGTCCTGTGTTTTTAAGCATGATGGATAACATAATACAGCTTTAGTGGGCCATTTTAGCGTTTGCGTATGATTATTTTGTACGAATTGTTGCCGCATCGTGTGCGAGGCCTGAACACACGCGTACCGCATTACCACACGTTGATGTGTTAATACTAAGACCATGTAATTATTAAAAATACGTGTTTATGTATGCATGTAACTGAAATGAGTTTTCTATACCTGTCTAACTTAGCCGCCCAAGGATAGCAAGCAGAAGAAAGATGCGGGCAAGTCCAAAAAGGACAAGGATCCCGTTAACAAATCCGGAGGCAAGGCGAAGAAGAAGGTAAAATACTTATAACGCTAGTTTTTTCCTCACTTAAGAGACTTGTCAGTTATGATTTTATGTTGTAATTCCGTGCATGGATTGTAATTTCCATACGTTTGGTCTTGAGTAGAAGTGGTCCAAAGGAAAGGTGAGGGACAAGCTGAACAACCTGGTCCTCTTTGACAAGGCCACTTATGACAAACTGTACAAAGAAGTTCCCAACTACAAGCTCATCACACCCGCTGTGGTCTCTGAGAGGCTGAAGATCAGGGGCTCACTGGCAAGGGCTGCCTTGCTGGAGCTGCTCAGCAAAGGTGATCTAATGATTGACTTATAAACCGTTTGTGTGCATCACATGTACAGCTGTACTGTAAAATTTATATTACACACATATAACTACGATTTATTTGACACACTGCTAATATTTACATCTTAAATTTTTAAAGGTTTCAGTTCTATAAGGTTGAAACAGTCAAGCTTTTATTGTATCAAATCCTCTGGCTTTTATTTTGGCAGAAAACTGTTGAATTTCTGTAGGCTATTCACAAAAGGCTGTTGAAAAAGTGAACCTAGAACACAATGCATTGTCTATGCATTCAGAGATGTCTTGTTTTATTATGAATCGTGACATTTTGCGTTTGTCATTTGTCAGGTCTGATCAAGCTGGTGTCCAAGCACAGAGCTCAGGTCATCTACACCAGAAACACCAAGGGCACAGATGAGGCAGCTCCAGAGAAGGAGGCATAATATGGTGATTATCAATTTGAAATTTCTCATTTTCATATATAATGTCCTCTGCTGGTCTCCTATATTGAATGTGTATTCATCTCTCTTTCAGATTACACCTTGGGTTGAGTTATGGTCTTTTGTATAGGTAAATAAACAACCACAAAAAGGAACCTTGTGTTTGTGCATTTTTTTTTTTTTTTTTTTTTTATTTTTTTTTCCCCCAAAGTGAATATGTACCTACATTTTAAGTGCTTGTGTGGTTTTAATTGGGTTTCATTATGACAGTAGGGTGATGTTTATGAATCTGAGATTTGAATTAGAAACTTTTTAAAAACCAAGCTTTATTCCTGTCTATTATTCATTTCAGATCGTTTTCAATTTGTGTAATGCTATACATATTTGCCATAACTTAAGCATCTTTCATCTGCATGGTTGTGTATTTTTATTTTTGTAACTAAATACTAGGGATGTAAGGAAAATAAAATCTAAAGGTGCGATATTTAAAATAAATAAATAAAAAAATTCTTCAATTTAATGCACTTTGAAAGTTCAAAATTAGGAGCTCCAACCCACGGTTTTGACTAAGAAAACTTAAGTCAGGAAAAACTTGCCTGAACTTTAAAGGGGACTCAACCTTCTTTTTATTTGTGGTATACTGTCTCGGTCTAAATTACATTCACACTGGTGTTTTAGGAAGCCAAACGAATTATAATATAATAAAAAAATTATATTATTGTATTCCTACGACAGTATTAGCCACATATTGTAAAATAACTGCACTGTAAAATGAATGTTTGAGAGGTATATTATTTCTGCTTTACTCTACAGTAGGGAAGTTACAATACTTTTCTAATTTCTACACTCGAAAAGGGATATGTATCTGGACTGCAGTAACATTGCCTAATTAAACCACTAACTGTCAGCAATTTGTACTGCACTTTTGAGCTTTTATTTTGATGGAAACGGCAGTAGAGCTTTTATTTTAATGAGAAGCTTCAGTGAAACCAGGCTTACAAAAATGCGACTCGCTACAAATATAGTGAAATGTTGTAATCATCTGGATCCGTATCATAAGCTGATCGCCTGAACAAAGTGCGTGCTTCACTTTAAAATGCCAGCGAAAACAGACTTGATGAAGGGATTTGAAGGTGCTTTTCTGTTTTAGTTCATTTGACATACTGCGCCAAAGCATAATGGCCCAAAACACAACTTAAAAGACCTTCTATGTTAGAATAAGAAGTTTAACCCTTTATAGGGCACTCATTGAAATACTTGGAAATTCTAAAATTCAACCCCAGAGTGTTATTGGAGGTTATTACAAGACCTTTAAACTTTTGTGACTTAAAATTTTTTTTTATGTTTTTATGTTGAAAATTAGGTTAAATGAAGTGATCATATATAGTCACTTGCCGGTCTATGGTAACTTTTTCCCCCCCAAAAAATGTGTATATATTTTAAATATAAGGCATAAATAAATACATAAAACATATATAATATTCATAGAATATTTATTTAGAAACAATTTACACACACAATTTTTATATATATATATATATATATATATATATATATATATATATATGAACACAACTTAACAGAATATTTATTTAGGAAATTAAAAATCTTGCTGTCTTCCTCGTCAGAACCCTAGATGGGGTCAGCTGGCACAACAAAACTGACTTCTATCCATAGAATTGTTGAGTAGACAGCTGCGAAAGAAAAGGTTTCTGAGTCAGTATCAAGCCCATGTTGATTTGTTTGTGAAAGAAAAGTGCAGATCTACTGAAAACATATAATATTCACATAAATAGTAAATTTATAATAAGAACTGAAAAAAATAGCATTAAGTACTGGTGGTACCACCTATTTTAGCAGAAATAATAAACACCAATCTATTGGTACTAAAACCAAAATTACAAATTTTTCACTGTTTATTTCTTGATCATTTCAATAAATGGTTTAAGTTTGACACTGGATTACTGCATCATGGTATACAAGCCTTTGCAATATTCAGTGGACAAAAAACAGGCATAAAAACAGCCAAACTATCACTTGCCTTACTTTTACCTGAACCGGGCGTATGTCTAAAAATGGACATTCTGTTGTGTTACCACAAACGGGCGTATGATCAAATATGATCACACCATTTTTTTTACCACATCGTTCACTAATTTATAGAAATCAAACGCAAACAACGTCAATATCACCATATAACACAACTATTCAGCTATATAATGTGTGAGTTTTATTGACTTACCATTGTGCATTTCGATGCTTTCTCCATTTTTGTGGGACAAAGTAGGAGCGTAAATCAGCATTTTCTCATTCCGGAAGCACGCTGAAGTTTGAAACGCCCCAGACAACTTCCGATTGGTCAGATGCCATTGTGTCGCTATCCGTGACGTAGACTAACATCCGTTGATTGGCTGGGACAAATCCATGTGCTTACACGATCTCATACAAGGGAGGCAGACGCTATTGAAAATGTTCGATTAAGTGATCAAATATGGTCACTCGCCCTATAAAGGGTTAAATACATTTTAAAAACAACACTTTTTATAGCGAGTTTTGCTATTGCGATACCACGATGTGCTACAGTTAAATTGCTACTAAAATACAAATATTTAATCATTGCAAGGTATTTTCACAAAATATTAATTTGATGAACATCTTTAAATCTACTATCATTGAAGTTCAGTGTGTTGAAGTTCAGTATTTAATGTTAAATGCAACTGAGGGACAAAAAGACAGAAGTGACAGCATATTTTTATCTCTTCACATTTTTCACAAGGTTTAAAAGGCAATACACACAATAGTGAGGTGATACCCAGTGTATGAGACTGAACAAATAAGGATCTAAACTGGTGATTTGAAATTTGCATCAAGGTCCAACACGAGTGCATCAACAAAATCTTCAATACTAGGGGTTTTCTGTAGCATTCCTGAGGATCAGTGAAAAAGAAAATCTGTGAATATTTACTTTTATATTAACAGTTCGTGAGGTCTTCCTGAAATGTTATTTTCAAGTGTTGTTTTTACCTTGGACCATCAGCATGGGCTCTTTACTGCCTCCGTGAGCGAGCATCTCTCTACGATATCGCTCTCCCATCACTCTGCAAATGACAAAGTTGAGTTTTTTTTTACTTTTTAATTCGATCAGACATATCCTGTACAACTACACATATTGTGTTTTAATAGTGAACATCAGCCACTAAAAAAATAGGAAATATTCAAAATAAGAAAAAAACAAGAATTTCCAGTCACCACTTAGTATCTGTGATAAAACAACAAAACATGCATTATAAAGGTGTCCTAAATGGCATAAGGAAGTTGAAAACTCCACACCGACCTGCTGAAGGGGTCCTGTAGAAAGCACTGCCTCCACACCATCGAGGCAACCGCCCTGGACATGAGGTAGGAGTAATATTTAGCACCATAGCCAACCAGGTGACTAAATCTCAGCTGCCAAGCCTACATCATTAGAGAAAATGGATGATTATAATTTTTTTATTTTTTACATTATAGGTTAAAAAACATTTTAAAAAATGTGCAGAATCGAAGCTGTGTCTGTGATGTTGCCACTCACGGTGTCATTAACATATGGTAACCCGTAAAATTTCTCCTGAATTTCTCTAAGGATGTCAGTGGTTGATCTGTATTGTGGTTTTCCATGATAAACCTGGTCCAAAGCTGCATAGAAAATCTGTAAAGAGAAGCATCGCACAAGAAAATGAATTAATCACCGGAAGACTTAATATATAAAGCCTATTGTATCATTTTTGTTATGCACATTTTAAGGCCTCTGAATTATCAACATGATCAAAAAATTTGTTCTACTACATGTAGATACACCTTCTATTGTCTGACTGGTAGTAAAAAAGGTGGAAGTACTGACCCAGTGTTTACAAAGTGAATGTGCAAAGAAAGTCAAACAGCCTTAAAAAAAAAAGGTAAAACAACGATGTCGGACGATTTTGAAGTTAGGGTTAGGGGAGAAAATTAGATGGAGTTTTTTCGCCCTACCCTACCTTTTTGAACCAGAGTACACAGACCAAAAACTAACCGCACTTGACCTTTCCAACTTGATTACGCAATGCATGAAGACGCATGCGCATCGCAGAGCTAGTACAAGATGAGCATTTGTGGTTAAAAAGTATATCAATTTTATTTGTTGTTAGAAAACCGTTAATCATTTCCCTAGATAAGACCCTTGTTCATTGGCTGAGATCATGTAGAGCCCTTTGAAGCTGCATTAATTTAGACCTTCAATTTGTTGGCCACCATTAAAGTCCACTTTATGGAGAAGAATCCTGGAATGTTTTCTTCAAAAACCTTTAAATTGCTTTTCGACTGAAGAAAGAAAGACATGAACATCTTGGATGACAAGGGGGTGAATAAATTATCAGGAAATTGTTATTCTAGAAGCGAACTAATCCTTTAGGGTCACTCTAGAGTTTGTCAACTGTAGTTCACATACACATTTACTCCAGATTCATTAAAGCTGACTTTCTTTACACCAGCACTGCAGTTCTCCATCACAGAGCAGTGATATGTGTTTGAAGTACCTGTAGCTGAGTGTCAGCAGCACTGCAAACCTTCTTAGATTCACACAAACGGGACACTAGGCTCTCAGGAAGAGGCTGGACAGAACAAAAGACAGATCAACATGCAGGTCTTCTAATGGGGTTCAGATATACAGATGATGATCTCTGAAGCATTAAAGGAGAAGTTCACTTCCAGAACAAAAATTTATAGATGATGTACTCACCCCCTTGTCATCCAAGATTTTCATGACTTTCTTTCTTCAGTTGTAAAGAAATAGTGCTTTTTGAGGAAAAAACATTTCAGGATTTCTCTCCATATAGTGGACTTCCAAAATGCAGTTTAAATGCAGCTTCAAAGGGCATTAAATTATCCAAGCCGAGGAAGAATCTTATCTAGTGAAACGATCGGTCATTTTCTAAAAAATAAAGTACAATTGATATACTTTTTTAACTTCAATTGCTCGTCTTGTTTAGGTCTGCATTCAAGACAGTTTGTTGAAAAACTCCCATCTCCTTTTCTCCTCCAACTTTAATAATTGTCCTACATAGCTGCAGAAGTACCGACCCAGTGTTTACAAAGTAAACACGCAAAGAAGATCAAATGCCCTTTATAAAAAAGAAGGAAAAATGGCAATGTAGGACGATTTTGAAGTTGGAGGAAAAAATTAGATCTTCGAAATACCCTAACTCCCTTGAACCAGAAAAAATTGTTCACGCATAGCTATACGTGACAAGCATTTGAGGTTAAAGAGTATATAAACCGTAATTTTTTTTTTTTTACTTAGATAAGACCCTTTTTCCTCGTCTGGGATCATTTAGAGCCCTTTCGAAGCTGCATTTAAGCTGCATTTTGGAAGTTCAAACTTACAGGCACCATAGAAGTCCACTATATGGCGAAAAATCCTAAAATGTTTTTCTCAAAAAACAATTTCTTTACACATGAAGAAATAATGACATGAACATCTTGGATGACAAGGGGTGAGTAAATTATCTGTAATTTTTTGTTCTGGAAGTGAACTACTCCTTTAAGGGCACAAACCCACCTCTCCAGTCTGATAATGTCGTGCAAACTGGCTCACAACTCGATAATCTGAGGCAAAATACTCCATCAAAATAGAAGGGACTTCAGCAAAGTCTGTGGAGCACCTGGTTCCTACAAAGACACATAAATCGAATTCAGATCAGTTATTTGTCATGTACATTCAATTTATGCTTGATCACCAAATGTGACCCTGGACCACAAAACCAGTCATAAGGGTCAATTTTTTGAAATTGAGATGTATAAATCATCTGAAAGCTGAATAAATACGCTTTCTATTGATGTATGGTACAACTATTTGAAAATCTGGAATCTGAGGGTGCAAAAAAATATAAATATTGAGAAAATCACCTTTAAAGTTGTCCAAATGAAGTTCTTAGCAATGTATATTACTAATAAAAAATTAAGTTTTGATATATTTACAGTAGGAAATTTACAAAATATTTTTATGGAACATGATCTTTACTTGATATCCTAATGAATTTGGCATAAAAGAAAAATCTATAATTTTGACCCATACAGTGTATTTTTGGCTACTGCTACAAATTTACCCATGCCACTTAAGACTTTTTTTGTTTTGTGGTCCAGGGTCATAAATAACCCTGAATATTCAGTTAACTCTGACCTGTCACATGCTGATAGCGTGTCCTCCCTAACATGGAGTGCATGGCATGTCCCATCTCATGAAAGAGGTTCTCCACCATAGAGGGGGTAAGCAGAGATGGGGTTTTGCCACTGGGTGGAGGTAAACTCAGCATCAGCACCACAACAGGCAGCTGGTAAACGCCATCTTCCCTTAGCCGCCCACCGCGGATGGTGAAGTGACAGTCCTGTCATTTATGGAAAAAGTATGTTTAGAGGTATTGATAAAGCAACAAATATTGAATATATGAATTTTTTTGGAAATTATAAATAAATAAATAACCTAGAGTACACACACTACCCTACACATTTTTAATGTTCTTGAAAGAAGTATCTTATATATAGAAGCCTGTTTCTGGTATTGATAAAAAAAAAAGACATTTATCTCACAATTCAACCTTTATTTCTTACATTTTTGAGAAAAAGTCAGAATCGTGACATAAAAAGTCACAATTACTTCATTTTTTATAAAACAAGATGTTGAAGCAACTGAGATCAAAAGTCAGAGTTTATGTCTCACAATTTTGACATTTTCTCTCAAAATTGTAAGATATAAACTTGCAATTGCAATTTACAAAGTCAAAATTACATGATATAAACTCACAATTGTAGGTTATAACATCAGAATTGCAAGATGTAAACTCACAATTGTAACTTTTTTCACTCAGAATTGCAGAAGTCAGAATTGTAAGATATAAACTTGCAATTTCCGAGAACATAATCTTTTTTCCCCCCTCAAAATTGTACTTTATAACTTGCAATTGCGAGTTTATATTCAGAATTGCAAGAAAAAAGTCAGAATTGCGAGTGAATATCTTGCAATTCTGACTTTATTTCTCGCAATTGTGTTTATATCATGCAATTTAGAGAGAAAAGTCAGATTTATGAGTTTTTATCTCGCAGTTCTGACTTTCTAACTAGCAATTTTGAGTTAAAGCAACACCAAAGAACTTCACTCCCTACAGGTTGGAAGTGGAATTGCCCATTACCGCTGTCGTAAATAATTTAGCCTACCGTCGCGTCACATGCACGTTATTTGTTTGGAGACTATCCAGGACCGGCTTTGGAAATAACGATGTCCAGTGACAAGGTAGAGTATGTTGCATGACTTTATGAAAGTATGAAAACGAAATAAAACATAATAATGACATTGTTTGCTATTTTTTTTTCCGTAAAGCAAGTCGCATTTGTAGTCTCATTTGAACTACAAAACCGCTACCCGACGACCCAAACTTACATAGTGCTGTTATGGCCGATAGAGGGTCGCAAAGCGAATGCTGAAGTGCCGTTTCACCCTGTTATGAGTTGATGAACCACTGACGCGAGTTCGGAAACATTATTTTAAGGTAAAAAAACCCTCTTTGTTGTTGCTTTAAGTCAAAATTGTGAGAACATATCAGTCTTTTTCCTCCTCAAAATTGGACTTTATAATATACCAAAGAGTTCATGTCTCACAATTGTGAGTTATAAGTAAGAATTTTGAGTTTTTATTTCGCAATTTTGACTTTATTTCTCGCATGCGTGAGTTTATGTCATGCAATTCGGAGAAAAAAATTCAAATTTGTGAGTTTATATCTTGCATTTCTGACTTTATTAATTGGAGTTGTGAGTTTATCTTACAATTTTGAGAAAAAAAGTCAGAACTGTGAGGTAAAAAGTCACGATAACCTTTAATTTTTTTTTTCATTCAGTGGTGGAAACTGGCTTCCATAGTTCCTATAGTAATATATTTCAAAGAAATGTATTTCTGTGATGCAAAGCTGAATTTTCAGCATCATTACTCCAGTCTTCAGCGTCACATGATCCTTCAGAAATCATTCTAATATGCCGACTTGCTGCTAAAGAAATCTTTCTTGTTATCACTGTTGAAAAAAAAAGTAGTTTTTCTTAATATTTTTGTGGAAACTGTGATAGAAAGGTCCAAAGAACAGCATTAATTTAAAACAAATCTTTAGTAACACTAAGAATGTCTTTACTGTCATTTTTTATACATTTAATGTATCTTTACTGAATAAAACTATTAATTTCTGTCCCTAAACTTTTGAATGACACTTGTGGCATATGTGTATGTTCATTTAATTTTACCAACATTATCTACATCCCATTTACTCATATATCAGTATTGTACAGAGTCAATCAAGATCAGCCAGCTGTACCTGGTGAGGTTTATCACATCTACAGAAGAAATCACAGTAGATGTATCCCAGCAGGCCTTCTGTTTCATGGACCACAGCCTGTTGGCAGCACAAGAAACAGTAAATACAGCTGCTCATCTACATCTGTGACTGATCAACAGAGAGCTGGTCTTGAAAACTGAGCAAACAAAGATGAGGGAGAAAGTCTCACAAGCTTTCGAACATCTTCGCTCCACAGTTCGCCCATCTTTGGCTGCTCCGCTTGAAAAGAAACACCCAGAAGCTGCGTGAAGAGATGGTTGAGTCCCTCCATACAAGCACCCAATGAGAAGTACGGGCTGTAGACGCTGGGATCAATGTTAAACCTACAGGTACACAAATGTGTATAAGGATAAACAAGAAGTAGAAGGCATATCCAGAAGGATGCATACATAAAAAACGTATTACTTTTCTGTTCGTATGGCACTGCTGAGGTAGGCATGATCCCACGGCATCACTTCCTGACATGCGAAAAACAATATTTAGGAAATCTGTCTGCATTTGTATTGAGGAAACAGCATTCACAAAACAAATCCAGTGTATAAAATAAACATTTACAGGATTTGTTGAATGTGTTTGCTTCTTCATTTCTTTCATCATCTTAAAGTCCGTTGATGTTCTGTGACAAACAAACAGAGTAAACTTCAGAACACATCAAAGATTTCCATTCAAAAACAGCAGTTCATGCAAAACCTACCTGTCAGAAAGCTTTTCTGTTAGCAGCTTCAAAAACTTCATCACAGTCTCTGTAAAACAAACAAATTTGTTTGCAAATGCGTGTTTTGTTTCACCTTCATCTGCAGCTTCAACATAAAAGTAGCTACAAGGACTGTACAGTCGTGGCCAAATGTTTTGAGAATGACAAATATTAGTTTTCACAAAGTTTGCTGCTCAACTGCTTTTAGATCTTTGTTTCAGTTGTTTCTGTGATGTACTGAAATATAATTACAAGCACTTCATACGTTTCAAAGGCTTTTATCGACAATTACATGACATTTATGCAAAGAGTCAGTATTTGCAGTGTTGGCCCTTCTTTTTCAGGACCTCTGCAATCCGACTGGGTATGCTCTCAATCAACTTCTGGGCCAAATCCTGACTGATAGCAACCCATTCTTTCATAATCACTTCTTGGAGTTTGTCAGAATTAGTGGGTTTTTGTTTGTCCACCCGCCTCTTGAGGATTGACCAATGGGAAAGTTCTCAATGGGATTAAGATCTGGGGAGTTTCCAGGCCATGGACCCAAAATTTCAACATGTTGGTCCCCGAGCCACTTAGTTATCACTTTTGCCTTATGGCACGGTGCTCCATCGTGCTGGAAAATGCATTGTTCTTCACCAAACTGTTGTTGGATTGTTGGAAGAAGTTGCTGTTGGAGGGTGTTTTGGTACCATTCTTTATTCATGGCTGTGTTTTTTGGGCAAAATTGTGAGTGAGCCCACTCCCTTGGATGAGAAGCAACCCCACACATGAATGGTCTCAGGATGCTTTACTGTTGGCATGACACAGGACTGATGGTAGCGCTCACCTTTTCTTCTCCGGACAAGCCTTTTTCCAGATGCCCCAAACAATCGGAAAGAGGCTTCATCAGAGAATATGACTTTGCCCCAGTCCTCAGCAGTCCATTCGCCATACTTTTTGCAGAAGATCAATGTGTCCCTGATGTTTGTTTTTTTTTTGGAGAGAAGTGGCTTCTTTGCTGCCCCTCTTGACACCAGGCCATCTTCCAAAAGTCTTGGCCTCACTGTGCGTGCAGATGCGCTCACACCTGCCTGCTGCCATTCCTGAGCAAGCTCTGCACTGGTGGCACTCCGATCCCGCAGCTGAATCCTCTTTAGGAGACGATCCTGGCGCTTGCTGGACTTTCTTGGACGCCCTGAAGCCTTCTTAACAATGCAGTGGAAAGTTTTTTTCGGGATTAAGTTAATTTTCATGGCAAAGAAGGACTATGCAATTCATCTGATCACTCTTCATAACATTCTGGAGTATATGCAAATTGCTATTATAAAAACTTAAGCAGCAACTTTTCCAATTTCCAATATTTATGTTATTCTCAAAACTTTTGGCCACGACTGTAGCTAGCAGATGATGCTCTGATTATTTTTACCTGGGGTTTTAGCCATTGTTCCTTTCAAAGCCCTGTGTGCAAACGACTCATAGCCCACTAATGTTGCCAGCTCATGTCTACAAGCCAAAAGCTCATCCAGACAAAGCAAGAGACTAGCGTTGGGGTACAGAAAGATTTTATACGCAGCTTCCCGCACCTACCAGAGGGAAGAGAAGAAAGACACTTACGGAACATGCAAATGAAAGCGAAACATCTAGCTTGCATAAACAGCCAATAGCATGTGACACCACAGGGATATGATGGATTTACAGTTGTGCTCATAAGTTTACATACCCCTTGCAGAATTTGCTTAATGTTAATAATAAAATAAGATTGATCATGAAAATTGCATGTTATTTTCTATTTAGTACTGTCCTGAATAAGCTATTTTACATAACAGATGTTTATATATACTCCACAAAACAAAATACTAACTGAATTTATAAAAATGACCACATTCAGAAGTTTACATATCTTTGAATCTTAATACTGTGTTGTTTCCTGGATGATTCACAACTGTTTTTATGTTTTGTGATGGTTGTTTGTGAGTCCTATGTTTGTCCTGAGCAGTTCTTCAGAAAAAACCTCCAGCTCCTACACCATTCTTTGGTTTTCCAACAGCATCTGCATATTTGAACCCTTTCCAAAAGTGAATGTATGATTTTGAGATCTATCTTTTCACACTGAGAACAACTGAAGGACTCAACTGATTCAATTGATACATAACTATTACAAAAGATTAACTGATACTCAAGAAAGCAGCACAATGCATTAAGAGCCAGGGGTGGAAACGTTTTGAATTTGAACTGGATGCCAAATGGGGAAAAAATCTGTAAACAAAATAAGAAAAATGTACACATCATCATCCTGTTCAAAAGTTTACACCCCCTGGCTCTTAATGCATTGTGTTGCCTTCGTAAGTATTAGTAAATGTTTTCATTAGTTCCTCACTTGTGAAAAGATGGATCTCACAATCATACAGTCAGTTTTGGAAAGTGTTCAAATATGCAGAAGATGCTGGGAAAAACCAAATAATTTGCAGGAGCTAGAGGATATTTCTGAAGAAACAGCAGACAGATGAACTGCTCAGGACAAACAAGGGACTCTTGTTATCACAAAAGATAAAAACAATCGTGGATCATCCAGGAAATGACACACAGTATTAAGATTCAAGGGTGTGTAAACTTTTGAACGGGGTCATTTTTATAAATTCAGTTATTATTTTGTTTTGTGGAGCAGTGTTGGGGAAAGTTACTTTTAAAAGTAATGCATTACAATATTGCGTTACTTCCTAAAAAAGTACTTTACTTACTTTTTATGGAAAGTAATGCGTTACATTACTTTTGCGTTACTTTTTAAATCTGAACAGGTCTTGCTTGTTTGTTTTTAATACAAAAAGTTTGATTTTTAGCAAATGAAAAAGCCCTTTCACACTGAAGGAAAAGTAAATTAATGTCTGTACAGTAGAACTGTAGGAGAAGTAAGTTCCAACACTCTTCAGCGATGAGAAAAGTGAAGCACAAATGTTGGTTAATCTAATGTAAGGTTTGCTTATTAGTATGGTTGAACTGGATCAACAAAGGTCTGCACCAAAGACATTGGTTAATAAAATGGGTTTAAACACATAAAGGAAACAAAAAGTAATTGGCCTTACTTTTTTGAAAAAGTAAACTAAAAAGTAATGCATTATTTTACTAGTTACTTGAAAAACATAATCTGATTACGTAACTCGCGTTACCCCCAACTCTGTTGTGGAATATATATAAACATCTGTTATGTTAAATAGTTTATTCAGGACAGTACTTAATTAAAAAGTAACATACAGTTTTCATTATCCCTCTTATTTTGTTCAAATAATTAAAATTTACCATATTCTGCAAGGGGTATGTACATTTATGAGCACAACTGTATGTCCACCTTTAAGCTCAAGCAACAAACAGAGAGATGGCAACTACGTAAACAGACTAATGTAATCACACGCACCAGCTCATTGGGAGAGTCAGCATGCAACCCGCCGATCTGAATGCGGTTCCCGTCTATGGAGAAGCAGTAGCGAATGTGTTCTGGTAGAACTTGCTTATCAATGGCGTTTGGGAGCTGAGAGCCGCTAAGAAACTCGTGGTAAAGATCCAGAAGCTTCACATTCAGAGCAACAGCCTTGCTCCTCTGAGATGATTCGTGAAGAAATATATATATATCAGTATGATCACATTAAAAAGAGCTTGTATTTGGGCTTAAAGGATTGTTCTTACCTTCGATTCATCCAGATGTATTCCACTGATCTCAAAATCGAACATGAAGAGCTCTGCCACTCTTCTAAACCAGCAACAGAACCATATGAAAAAAATTAAATTAATTAAATGCATTAAATTGATCAAAGTAGTAAAGTTTCTATTTTAAATAAATGCTGTTCTTTTGGACTTTCGATTCATCCAAAAATAAATAAATAATGTACTACAGTTGTATATTAATGTACACTGCTGTTCAAAAGTTTGGGATCAGTAAGATTTGTAATGTTTTTGCAAAGAAGTCTTTTCTGCTCATCAAGACTGCATTTATTTGATTAAAAATACAGAAAAAAAAACGGTAATATTGTGAAATATTACTGCAGTTTAAAAATTGTGGTTTTCTATTTTAATATACGTTTAAATATAATTTATTCCTGTGATGCAAAGCTGAATTTTCAGCATCATTACTCCAGTCTTCAGTTTCAAATGATCCTTCAGAAGTCATTCTAATATGCTGATTTATTATCAACTATCAAATTTTTTTGGAACCTGCGATACTTCTTTTAAGATTGTTTGATGAATAAAACATTTAAAAAAATGGCATTTATTTCAAATAGAAGCCATTTGTAACAATATGCAATACCATTCAAAGTTTGGGGTCAATACATGTCTTACTTTCTTTTAAGAAATTAATACTTTTATTTACCAAGGATGTGTTAAATTTATTAAAAGTGATGAGACTTTTATTGTTAGAAAAGATTTGTATTTTGATTAAATGCTGTTCTTTTTAACTTTTTATTAATCAAATAATCCTAAAAAAAATCTCACAGGTTCAAAAAAAATATTAATCAGCACATCTGTTTCCAACATTGATAATAAATCAGCATATTAGAATGATTTCTGAAGAATCCTGTGACACTGAATACTGGAGTAATGGCTGATGAAAATTCAGCTTTGCATCACAGAAATAAATTAGATTTTAAAGTATATTAAAATAGAAAACTGTTATTTTAAATTATAATAATAATATTTCACAATATTACTGTATTTTTAATAAAAACTACAGCCTTGGTGAGCATAAGAGACTTCTTTCCAACAGTTTGAACACTCACACAGTTGTTTCAGAAACACATCTTCTAATTTAACTCTTTTAAATTGTGTTTAATAGAATTCTTCAAAGTTCACCTGCCTTGTGTCTGGGTCCAGTGTGGTCAAAACAGCCTCGTTTCCCAGCAAATTCTTTAGGCTCTGACACAAATCGACATTTGTATTTAGTCTGTAATATACACAAACAAATAAAAATCAAATACAAATATCATTTAAGAATACTGCCAGAATAACCAGCTGACAGATACACACTTTTCCACAACAGTGCCGATATCAACGCAGGTTCTTTCCGCTGCCTCCCGGAACGCAGCATCCGGATGAGCCACTCTGATAAAATCTGCCTGCAGTGAAACACTTGTGAGATTAAACAGACCCCTACCAAGAATCACAGTTTGTTTTACGCCAACACAATTATGTTTACCAGGTCTGCAACTCTGCATAAGCTGTCAGACAGCTGATCAAATGTTTCCACAGTGACGGCACCAGGAGGATGTGTGCAAGCCTTGTGCACCAGAAACTCTGCTTCCCTGAGAGCCTGATGCTGAGCCATCTGGAATCCGGCAGGACCGCTGAGCTCTGATACTCCAAACAGACCCTGAGGACAGAGAGGAAAGAGACTTGGTTTCATTTCATACAGAAAAACAAGGTCAATAAAACGGTTGTAATTTGTATGGAAGCCTGTTTCTGCCAATGAATGATTATAAAAAAAAAAAAAAAGGTTTATCTTATAATTCTAACATTTTTTCACAATTCTGTTTGTATTTCACAATTTGGAGAATTAAACTCCCAATCCTGAGAAAAGAAGTCATAACTGCAAGATATAAACTCAGAATTCTGACTTTTTTTTTTTACATCTCGCAATTCTGACGTTGTTTCTTGTAATTCTGAGTTTACATCTCACAATTCTGACTTTTTTTTGCAATTCTGAGATTATATCTTGTAATTTTGACTTTATTTTTTGCAATTCTGGGTTTACATCTTGCAATTCTGACTTTATTTCCCAATTCCGAGTTCACATCTTGCAATTCAGACTTTATTCCTTGTAATTCTGAGTTTACATCTCGCAATTCTGACCTTATTTCTTGTAATTCTGAGTTTACATTTTGGAATTCTGACCTTATTTCTTGTAATTCTGAGTTTACATCTCACAATTCTGATTTTATTTCTAATAATTCTGATTTTCTGTTAATTCCGAGTTTACATCTTTTAATTCTGAGTTTACATCTCGCAATTCTGACTTTATTTCTTGTAACTCTGAGTTTACATCTCACAATTCTGACTTTATTTCTCGTTATACTGAGTTTACATCTCCCAATTCTGAGTTTACATCTTGTAATTTTGACTTTATTTTTTGCAACTCTGTGTTTACATTTTGCAATTCTGACTTTATTTCCCAATTCCGAGTTTACATCTCGCAATTCTGACGTTGTTTCTTGTAATTCTGAGTTTACATCTCACAATTCTGACTTTATTTCCTGTCATTTAGAGTTCACATGTAATTCATGTAAATAATTTCTGTAATTTTATTTTTTCTGCCACAGTTTAAAAAATAAAAAAAGGTTATTGTGACTTTTTATCTCAGAATTCTGACTTGTGAGTTTATATTTCACAATTCTGAGTTGATATCTTGTAATTCTGAGTTTACATCTTGTAAATCTGACTTTATTTCTTGTCATTTTAAGTTTACATTAGGGCTGGACGATATGGCAAAAATTTATATCACGATATATTTCTTAATTTCGGTCGATACGATATAATTCCGATATCGATATGGACAATATTAAAAAGCCTCAGGAAAAAACTGCCGAGGACACACACAATGGATGTCTGTACCTACAAATGTCTGCAAACTGAATTTGCAAAGTCTATAATACATCCAGGCTCCTCCTATTAAAATTATATAAAAACATTTTTAATAAAAACAATACAAAAAAATAAGGTTCACTTCTTATTTTTATTTAGCCTTTACAAACAAGAAATGTGAAATAAACTATCACATAAATAAAACTCTCAGACTCAGCTTATTAACAATAATATATTTCCATTTAAACTAGAGCAGGCTGATTATTCATATAAATTTAAACAACAAACAAACAAATTTAGCAGTTTTCAGATAAAGAATTTGCATCTCACAATTCTGACTTTATTTCCTGTCATTTAGAGTTCACATGTAATTCATGTAAATAATTTGTAATTTTATTTTTTCTGCCACAGTTTAAAAAATAAAAAAAGGTTATTGTGACTTTTTATCTCAGAATTCTGACTTGTGAGTTTATATTTCACAATTCTGAGTTGATATCTTGTAATTCTGAGTTTATTTCTTGTAATTCTGAATTTACATCTCACAATTCTGACTTTATTTTTTGTATTTCTAAGTTTATATCTCGATATTCAGTTTTTTGTCAGAATTCTGAGTTTACATCTCAAATTTTTATTTTTTTCTGCCGTAGTTTAAAAAATAAAAAACGTTATTTCAACTTTTTTATCTCAGAATTCTGACTTGTGAGTTTATATCTCACAATTCTGAGTTTACATCTCACATTTTTATTTTTTCTGCCATAGTTTAAAAAATTAAAAAAGGTTATTGCAACTTTTTATCTCAGAATTCTGACTTGTGAGTTTATATCTCACAATTCTGAGTTTATATTTCACAATTCTGAGTTGATATCTTGCAATTCTGAGCTCGTATCTCACAATTCTGAAAAATCTGAATTGCAAGATATAATCTAGAAGAATTGTGAAAACTGTGAGATAAAAGTTGACGTTCAGAATTCAGATTTATGAGACAAAAAGTCGCAATTGCCTTATTTTTTAATTCTGTGGTGGAAACTGGTTTATATACACTTGTCATAACAGTACAAAATGAGACATTACAATCATAATACAATGTAAACGATAAAATATATACGAAATTGTATAATTAAATTGAAAATAGTTTAAAAATATACATAAAAACTGTCAAAACAACATCAATAATGAATAAAAATAATCACTTATACAGACAGCCTAAATTATTTGACTTTTAAAACACACGTATATATTATAATCTATTATAAAAGTCTCACCACATTTTTCTGTAAATGTTCACAACGTTGGCGCTGAACATTAAACGCTGCTCCAACAGCAGACCATGTGTTGACATTGCGTCTGTGGAGCGCGTTCAGGCGCTGCAGCAAGAGCCGCGAGCAGCGCATCGTTGATCATCTCACACAACACTATTTAACATTACAGCATAAGCTCCTGAGAAAACGCACTGTGAAATAACCACGCCGGCTCGGCTCTTGCAAAGTATTATGCAAACATAAGTAATTAACAGAAGTTTCCCAGCTCGTAAATCTGCAGAGATCAGCTGTGGATTTCACCTCTCATTCGAAAACGCCAGTTCGGTTTCACCTCAGCACTTTCTATACTCGAAAATTAAAACATGAATGGTTTAGTTTAGAACATATAATCTAGAAATTTCTATTATATTTATGTATTTCGGAAATGTATTAGATTATGTTTAGCAATGGTATGGTTTATTCGGGTTTGTTTTTTTAAACACTAACGAAACTGCGCGGACTTTGGGGCAAATGGCGTGTGACGTCAAGCTCAGAGTAAATAAATCTATCCAAAGCAGCAAACAAAAGGTCGCCCTGCCCTTGTTCTCCAGTAATACACTGGCGAAAATGTTTCACACGAAGATTAAACTTTGATAATTAAGTGAATAGCCGGTTTATTCAATAATCTGTGAAATTAATGTTAGTTCAAATTTTGAATATAAATTGATCACATGCATCACATACTGGACAAAGAACTTTTAATTAAATAACTCTTTCCTTTTTGTTTATTTATGATGTAATTCAAACTGTATGGTCTACGGCTGATCTGACATGCCTTGAGAGTCATTCAAGGAGAAACAAGTTCCCTCCTTTCTTCATGTTTTATGTAAGTCTAATGGGTCAGATAGGTTTGTTTTTATTTCTTTGACAAACGTTCACAAGGGAATCTAGCCAACAGCATTACCTTTGCAAACCCACATTAGAAATAACAGGAATGTGGCACTAAACACAAAGCTCAGACACTCCCTTGCCTTAAGCTGAAGTGTGTTCGAATATAAACAAAAACCCTCATGGCAAACATTTTCTAGGTCATCACAGTCAGAGAAAGTTTGGGTGGGGGTTGGGACTAAGATCACATATGGTGGGCAACTGCGTGTCCATTTATCTTATTAGAGAGTTTCTCTGTTTTCGTGTGGGAACAGACTGACTGTTGATGTCACTTCCTCTGCCAACAGGTGCTATTTATGAGCTCGGATCCATCTGCCCCCCATCTGATTTGGTCATTTAAGATACTCACATCAGTACAAGGCTGTTGTTGACTAATAACATGTAAATATGAATGATTTTGTACTTATACATATACATCTTTCATATTAAACAAAGTATAAGAAACAGACAGATAGATATGAAGTTGTTGCCATTGCATTTAAATCCTTACACTAATGACTTTTATTTGATTAAAAATAATAAAAACGGTTGGAGTACTGTTGGACCCATCAAAATACAGTCTGAAATGTTCTTGAAGCGAACCCAAGCAGATCTTCAAATATTTTTGTCAAATGATTACTTGCTATACCAAAGAAATGTCATTTTAGCTATAAAGGACTTTTTTGACATTGAAAAACAAATACACATATTACGATTGAAGAGTGCGTAGGCTACATACAGCTGAATGAATTGCAATTCTGAATTTATTCCTTGTATTTCTGAGTTTACATCTTGCAATTCTGAATTTATTTCTTTGTAATTCTGAGTTTACATCTTGCAATTCTGAGTTTACATTTTGCAATTCTGAATTTATTCCTTGTAATTCTGAGTTTACATCTTGCAATTCTGAATTTATTCCTTGTAATTCTGAGTTTACATTTTGCAATTCTGAATTTATTCCTTCTAATTCTGAGTTTACATCTTGCAATTCTGAGTTTACATTTTGCAATTCTGAATTTATTCCTTGTAATTCTGAGTTTACATCTTGCAATTCTGAGTTTACATTTTGCAATTCTGAATTTATTTCTTTGTAATTCTGAGTTTACATTTTGCAATTCTGAATTTATTCCTTCTAATTCTGAGTTTACATCTTGCAATTCTGAGTTTACATTTTGCAATTCTGAATTTATTCCTTGTAATTCTGAGTTTACATCTCAGAATTCTGTCCTTATTTCTTGTAATTTTGAGTTCAAATCTTGTAATTCTGAATTTACATCTCGCAATTCTGAATTTATTCCTTGTAATTCTGAGTTTACATCTTGCAATTCTGAGTTTACATTTTGCAATTCTGAATTTATTTCTTGCAATTCTGAGTTTACATCTTGCAATTCTGAATTTATTTCTTTGTAATTCTGAGTTTACATCTTGCAATTCTGAGTTTACATTTTGCAATTCTGAATTTATTCCTTGTAATTCTGAGTTTACATCTTGCAATTCTGAGTTTACATTTTGCAATTCTGAATTTATTCCTTGTAATTCTGAGTTTACATCTTGCAATTCTGAGTTTACATTTTGCAATTCTGAATTTATTCCTTGTAATTCTGAGTTTACATCTTGCAATTCTGAGTTTACATTTTGCAATTCTGAATTTATTTCTTTGTAATTCTGAGTTTACATCTTGCAATTCTGAGTTTATATTTTGCAATTCTGAATTTATTCCTTGTAATTCTGAGTTTACATTTTGCAATTCTGAATTTATTCCTTGTAATTCTGAGTTTACATCTTGCAATTCTGAATTTATTTCTTTGTAATTCTGAGTTTACATTTTGCAATTCTGAATTTATTCCTTGTAATTCTGAGTTTACATCTTGCAATTCTGAGTTTACATTTTGCAATTCTGAATTTATTCCTTGTAATTCTGAGTTTACATCTTGCAATTCTGAGTTTACATTTTGCAATTCTGAATTTATTTCTTGTAATTCTGAGTTTACATCTTGCAATTCTGAGTTTACATTTTGCAATTCTGAATTTATTCCTTGTAATTCTGAGTTTACATCTTGCAATTCTGAATTTATTTCTTTGTAATTCTGAGTTTACATTTTGCAATTCTGAATTTATTTCTTGTAATTCTGAGTTTACATCTTGCAATTCTGAGTTTACATTTTGCAATTCTGAATTTATTCCTTGTAATTCTGAGTTTACATCTTGCAATTCTGAGTTTACATTTTGCAATTCTGAATTTATTCCTTGTAATTCTGAGTTTACATCTTGCAATTCTGAATTTATTTATTTGCAATTCTGAGTTTACATTTTGCAATTCTGAATTTATTCCTTGTAATTCTGAGTTTACATTTTGCAATTCTGAATTTATTCCTTGTAATTCTGAGTTTACATCTTGCAATTCTGAGTTTACATTTTGCAATTCTGAATTTATTCCTTGTAATTCTGAGTTTACATCTTGCAATTCTGAGTTTACATTTTGCAATTCTGAATTTATTCCTTGTAATTCTGAGTTTACATCTTGCAATTCTGAGTTTACATTTTGCAATTCTGAATTTATTTCTTGTAATTCTGAGTTTACATCTTGCAATTCTGAGTTTACATTTTGCAATTCTGAATTTATTCCTTGTAATTCTGAGTTTACATCTTGCAATTCTGAGTTTACATATTGCAATTCTGAATTTATTTCTTTGTAATTCTGAGTTTACATTTTGCAATTCTGAATTTATTCCTTGTAATTCTGAGTTTACATGTTGCAATTCTGAATTTATTTCTAATAATTCTGGGTTTACACCTCACAATTCTGACCTTAATTCTTTTAATTCTGAGTTTACATCTCACGATTCTATCCTTATTTCTTGTAATTCTGATTTTACATCTCACAATTCTGACCTTAATTCTTTTAATTCTGAGTTTACATCTCACGATTCTATCCTTATTTCTTGTAATTTTGAGTTCAAATCTTGTAATTCTGACTTTATTCCTTATAATTCTGAATTTACATCTAGCAATTCTGACTTTATTCCTTGTAATTCTGACGTTATTTCTGGTAATTCTGAGTTTACATCTTGTAATTCTGAATTTACATCTCGCAATTCTGATTTTATTCCTTGTAATTCTGAGTTTATATATCGCAATTCTGAGTTTACATCTCGCAATTCTGATTTTATTCCTTGTAATTCTGAGTTTATATATCGCAATTCTGAATTTACATCTCGCAATTCTGATTTTATTCCTTGTAATTCTGAGTTTACATCTCACAATTCTGAGTTTACATCTCGCAATTCTGACCTTATTTCTTGTGATTATGAGTTTACATCTCACAATTCTGACCTTATTTCTTGTAATTATGAGTTTACATCTCACAATTCTGACCTTACTTGTAATTCTGAGTTTACATTTTGCAATTCTGACCTTATTTCTTGTAATTCTGAGTTTACATCTCAGAATTCTGTCCTTATTTCTTGTAATTTTGAGTTCAAATCTTGTAATTCTGAATTTACATCTCGCAATTCTGACTTTATTCCTTATAATTCTGATTTTACATCTCGCAATTCTGACCTTATTTCTTGTCATTTTGAGTTTACATCTCGCAATTCTGATTTTATTTCTAACAATTCTGACCTCATTTCTGTTAATTCTGAGTTTACATTGATTTGATGTCTCACAGAATTGTGAGACATCAAATCAAAATTGTGAGAACTGTAAGATCAAAATCATCTTATGAAAATGCGTAGGCTACATACAGCTAAATAAATGTTTTACTTGGATCCTAAATTAACTAGATTCAGTTCAAGCCATTGAAAATAATTTCTAGACAACTTATCATGAAAAAATGTGTAAGTGCAAAATATGCACAAAAATCTAAAGAGACATATATGACATAAGAGAGTAAGAAGTAGTTTCGTTTTTTATGTACTGTTAATGTTATTTTAGTACATCAAGTACTAAAATGAAAATGAGAAATGAAAAACATATACAGTTAACATTTGTTTTATTTTAAGTAACAACTTTATGGTTTTGGTTTCAGTTAAGTGCAATAACCTTAAGTAATAAAGTAAATAATTCTTTGAAATATACAGTGGAAAACTTGCAGCATTTAAAAGTGCAGAAATCTTATTTTAATCACCCAGTTCATTTAATATATCAATCGTTTAAAACAATGCAAGTATAACCCTAGAGTAATGAGTGTAACTTCAAAATCAAAAGGAAAACAGGGTATCACAACTGATTTTTTATTGGCTTGTTTTATCGAACCATAACACACAGAGATACATCTATAAACAATGATCAAAAGAAACTGTACATTTATACTTGATATCTAAGTCCCACAAAAATAATGCTACTGCTGGTCAGAACGCCTCACAACTAAAGAGATTTCACACGTAATGACTCATTCATCTCAAATTTTCTATTTTAATAATGCGTTTGGATATTAAAGAATCGCTGGCTTGGCAGAGATATGCATCCCACGTCCGCCATCGGTACCATAACACAAACCGGACTCAAAGCCCCGAAAATCTTTTTCACAGCAGTTTTACAAATTTATTGCGGTACTATCACAGAAGAGACAAAATCAATACACACGAAGCACAAGCCTGACATGAACTCCAGTACTAGAGAATATGTTTATTTAGCAGAAATGATTATGGAGAACTGCAGTTAACATATGGAACACAGCTTACAAACGTTCTACAAGTAATCTTTCGCCTTATAAACAATAAACAATGAGTTATTTGCCCACCCCTCCCTCCCTCCCTCCCCGAACACACATTACAGGTTACACACACACAAAAAAAACAAAATCAAAATCAAAATCCCTCATAGAGCCAATGGAATGTTAGTCATTCGGACAAGCTCGGTAAGATGTCCAGCTGTCTGTGTAAACGACATGCCCGCAACCTTCCCCTCCGCCTCACGCTTTTGAAAGCGAGAGCAGAGAGGGGGGAAAAAAACGCTTGTCGACATTTACGATGACCGTAGTTTTTTCTGCCCAATGTAAAAATGCTGGATATGATGAGATCGCTTTCAAAATGTTTCTTTTCTTCCATAAAAAATGTGTCTCTACAATCAAACTACTAAAAAACCTGCCTTTAGAAAATAGTAGATAAAAATATTCCCCTGAATTGTACAAGAAAAGAGGTACAGGGAGTGCTGGTAAAAGATGAGACCTCAGCAAAGTTATTCCCCGTCTTCTCCCTTCTTGTCGGCGTCTTCTGTTGCCGATGCCTGAAAAAACATGCCGTTAGATTACATAGAAAGGCCACAAGATATTTTAATGTAAGATTTGCCAATTTATGACTAAATTTACCTCTTCGTCAGCTTTTGTTTCTCCGTTTTCTGCGGGTACCTCCTCTTTCTTCTCCTCCTCCTTGGGCTCCTTGGGTTCCTTTGTTTTCTTAGGTTTGGCAGCCGCCTTCTACAATGTTAAATTAAATTTTTATATTAATGCTAAGTTATAATTCATAATTTCACCTAGGTTTTTATTTTGTAAAATAATCCCTTACCTTTGGCTTAGGCTCTGCCTTTGGGGGTGCAGGTTTCTAGAATTAAAAAAGTAATAATACATTAATTAATAAATAAAGAATACAAATAATTACCATATCTGATGAATGAATTAGAGCTGTATAAAAAAGCAGTACATGAATACTCACGTTTACCAACCTCTCCGACCTTCTTTTAGGCTGCAAAGTAATAACAAGTTTAAAACATGTAACTTACTTTGATGCAAACGAATATTAATTGTATTATTAAACTGCTTTTTAAACTATTAATCTGCTTACCTCAGTGACTTCAGCATCATTGTTCGCCTATGAAGGGAAAAAGAAAAAAAAAAGTATTATACTTAAGTCCATCAGTGTAATTTACTACAGATGCATCTTTATAACACAAGTTGTATGTAGAAAATGGCACAATTTATTATCTTAAACACTCTGGCCGATTCTGATTCATCCTTAATGATTCTTTTAGTATTCTTAAATTTTGATAATTTCATGTTTTAACAACAGATATAAGATGTTTACAGACGTTTTAATGACTTTCATAGATTTAAACACAAACAAAACATGTGGTAACAAATCCCCTTCACTGATTTATTTTAATAAAACATTACTGATTAAAAATTCACCTCATGGTGTGAATAAAACCACGTTGACATTAATAACCAGTTAGTACTACAATAAGCTAAGAGAGCCTTAAATACAACAAAACACAGAAACGATTCTTGACTAGTTTCAAGTCGGGCATGACCAACATAAATAACTTTGTTAGCGAATTTAGTAACTATCTGATTCATAAAATTAATTAAAAATTAACTATTCTTTATGGAAGCGAACTATTTATGTTGTATGTTATTGATTCACAAAGAAAGATTCGGCTCATACGAGTCACTCGTTCGAGAACCGGACCACGCTGACCGCCACGTATGGTTTTGATTCATTCAAAGGAATCGGTTCATTTGAGTCACTCGTTTCAATACACTAAGAATCGTATCATAAGAGTCATTCGCTCAGGGATTCGAACATGGCTGTGTGTTTCGCACTCTGCGTGGATGATTTCTTAAAGTAACGACTCCCAAACATACAGCCAGCAATTTATCAGTGTTTATGTCCTGTCTCCGTCCTCGAATACTGTGCCGCTCGGTCCGTTTTTATTGCAGTCTAGCGCGCACCGCCCCCTTCATGCACACCGACTCATTCAACGCTGATTAATGGAGATTTGCACTCGCCCCACCGATCCCGCTCCATGACATTCCCGCCATTCGCTTTCAAACACAACATCCCGAGGTGCACAGCCGCGAGGAAAAAAAAAACAGGACAGAATATACCAGAATAATAGGAAACACCAAACAGTGGCGCTATGATGTGCAAGAATACCGCCATTGCATAATCTGGCACTTGCACGATCAAATGTATCGAGACGCAATCGTGCACTAAAGCCCTAATGCACGAATTAAATCCCTAACGCACGACGGGATAAAATATTGCACCGTCTGTCGCTGTGTTTTCAGACCCACATTGAGCTTAAATCATCGGGGTTGCGCGTAAGGGCAGCCATGACACTAAAAAAACCCTGCCTTTACAAAGACATTAACGTGCAATTATAACCAACCCTACTAAAATTATAAAATATGCATGTGATAGATAAATAAACGCAGAAATGTTCAATGCAACAATTTGATTTGATGAACTGCGAGCGACAACCTTTAGGTTGCCCGACTGTATAAGCTGCACATAAACGAAAACTAATAACGTTACACCCCCTTTGTCTGATGCATGTCGACAGAGACTTCGTCTATTTGTAAACAAAAACACGACACATATGCACAAATTATATTCCACATCCGCGCATGCATGAAAATTAACCAAGGTTTTAATTAACTCCGGTGGAGGAAAAAAATCTCAGTCGCTCGTTCTCAAATCAAAACACGCGTTATTAAAACACACGAGTATGCAAACACAAAAAAATGCACAAATACTGTTGCAATTGAATAAAAATAAGCACATTTGCATGCAACGTGCACTATTGCACATGCACTTTTTTCATTTCTCTTTTGCCTTTTTTATACTGCATGTTCTATTAAAGATGGTGCCTCGATAAATTAGGAAACCAGTGCGCTACTTACTTTGCTCCTTTTAGGCATGGCTGTGGGTTTGTACAGCGAGGTTTAAAATGCAAGATGCACGGATTTAACGCGGAAAAACAGTCGACACTGTGTTGAGCTCGGTTAAAGATTCACACAGTAGGTTTGATCACAGTATAGGAAGACGTTAACGCTCGTCCGAAACAAAAACCTGCTCAAACCGGATTGGATTCTCCTCCTCCTCCTTCTTCTTCCCTATTCAATTCATCACAGGCCGACCTGACAGCGAACTTTCCATTCCCACTATGGCGAAGCCTCAAATAATGAATATTAATTAGACACTGATGACGTTCCTTGGTGAGCGTCCAGTCACCAACCTTGATTAATATTCATGAGCCATGCCATATTGCTAGTAGGATTCGTTCATTGGCCAGCAGACTAGCGTCCCCTTGCCAACGACTGCCTGTGCGCCAATCAGAGTGAACGCAATTTTGCTCATTTAATATTCATAAGCCACGTCTTCACCATAGTAGGATTATCAAATCCGTCTCTCCGCCTCCTGCTCCCGGTGATTGGCCTGCGGAGACTCACTGCACATTTTCAAATCATAGCAAGATACCCGTGTGGACATTTTTGCATGCCAATCAGTTGGAACATTATTTTTTTTATGACTTAGAGCTGCAGAAGGGAGATTTCGCCGCTTCTGTTGTCGATTTAAAATGTTAGGAAATCCAAAGTCATATTCCCATCTTTAATTTCCATTCGATTAGATCATAAATGTTGCGCAATCTAAGGCTTTTCGTTTTTTTTTTTTCTATGGTTTCCAGATGTGTGCGAGTTATTTTAGGAGCCGGATTTAAAACGGACCTCGGAGCTGTTGGGCTTTTAAAGCCCCCGCGTGTGTGCAAAGGTTTTGCAGGAGAAAATGGCGACTGTGCACAGAAACATTTCACTTGTGTCACAACAACCAAATGTTGCCATTGCTGAAATCTACACCGCAGAAATGGTGCAAAATGAATCTAGTTGCAGTTCCAGTTTACTATTATTCATTATTTGGTTTAGGTATTTAGTTGTTTCTTTTAGTGTGAAAACGATTTAAATATTAATAAGTCGAAAATACATGTTATATAACAACTATCTTATATAAGTATCTTATAAAATTATCTGTACACTTGGATTCATAAATATCACAGACACAGAACATAACCTCAGAAATCGTGCTTTAAACACCAGTAAGCAAATATAATAAACAGAACATTGCACTTATATTATTATTTATTAAAAAATAAATAAATACATAATGACAAAATAGTAATAAAGACCATATCTATCTATCTATCTATCTATCTATCTATCTATCTATCTATCTATCTATCTATCTATCTATCTATCTATCTATATATATAGACACACACACACACACACACACACACACACACGTATATGTGATCCTGGACCACAAAACCCGTGATAAGGGTCATTTTCACCTTTTGAAGTTTTCCAAATGAAGTTCTTAGCAATACATATTACTATTTGAAAATTAAGTTTTGATATATTTACAGTAGGACATTTACAAAATATTTTCATGAAACATGATTTAGGCAAAAAAAAAAAAAAAAAAAGATAATTTTGACCCATACAATATATTTTTGGCTACTGCTACAAATATACCCACGCTACCCAAGACTGGTATTGTGGTCCAGGGTCACATATAAGTATTTTAAAATTTAAATAAATATCTCCCTTCTATGACTGAAACAAACTAATTTCACATATTGCAAATATGACAGATGTTATATTTTGCTGTAACTTGTGCATTGCACAGGATGTGTTTACCAACATGCACACAGATGCACAACAGTTCAAAACACCTCAGTATATATATATATATTAATATTCCTTTGGGAGAGATGTGTGTGTGTGTGTGTGTGTGTGTGTGTGTGTGTGTGTGTGTGTGTGTGTAATAGCTCTGTAACCTAGGCGACGCCTTTCAATAAATGGTGCTCTAAAATCTGTCATAGTGTATGACCTAAAACATTTGTTAAACAGCTTGGTGTCATCATATACTTTGAAAAGAACAAAGGCTCTTCAATGGTTCTTTTCTTATCACAAACCATATTTTTGCTATATAATATTCTTGAGTTTGCTATATGATTGTTTTGAGGTTAAAAAGTCTTGTTTTTACATTACACATTCTTCTAGTGAAGATCTCCTGGTTTCTTCAAAGCACCAGTATGGTTAGTTCTAAATGAATATAGTATAAAAAGTAAAATCTCATAGGACATCAGCCTTAAACCCTCCTCAATTCTAAGTGGAACATTTACATCTAAGATCCTCATTCCAAAGGCAGGTTCCTGGTCCTTAACATAATGAAAATCAATCATGTCTTCAACCACACTGCTATCTCCTTATCCAGACCCTTGCGATTTCACAACCAGATCACAGCAGCTCCCTCCCCGCCTGTCCCCTCCCCCATGAAAACATTAAACCCCCTTCTATGGGCAGCTCTTTCAGGCGGGAAAGTCTCCACATCTTGCTCGTGAAGTTCTCTCATGTCTGTATGCTCCTGCAGGACTAGGATGGGGGTGGGTGTAGTAGGTGTGGCCGCTGAGTTTCAGATAACAGGTCTCATTTGAGGACTGTTGCCAACCTTAACTTCAGTTGAGACAGGAAGGAAAGGGGCACTGTAGTGATCTGTGCTGCGCAAGATTACAAAGCTGCAAACTAAACATACACGTGAGAGTGAGATCATTGTGCATGTGTGATCACGTCACTGAGAAAACACACAACACAAGTGTACAATGAGATCCTTACAACTCATGAGAACCATCTCAATGTCCTCAGTGTTTGGTTTATTTTAGGTGCTAAACACCTACACACTGCAAATCTGTATGTGTTTACTTACGAAGAATTCCAGAAGAGTTCCGATGTTTCTACAGACAATCAAATTATACAATTTTAGTAGCTTATTAATGAATCTGAATGGATTTATTGTTCTTCTGTGTGGTACACTGTAAACAAAATCTGTAGAAATTACAGTATTACTGGCAGCTGGTTGCCAGTAAGTTACTGTAGATTTAAATTTATGCTATTTACTGGCAACAGTTTGTTCAAAGTTAATTGAACATTAACATTAACAAGTCTTTATCTTTACAGAATAAAACTAAAATAACAGCCTCATGCAAAGCATTCTGGGAACCAAAATCTGAAGGAAAAAAACAGAAAAAGGTTGATGAAGGTTTCTGGTTCCCAGAATGCTTTGCAGTAGGTTGTTATTTTATAGTTTTATTCTGTAAAGACAAAGACTTGTTAATGTTTAATGTTCATTTAACTTTGAACAAACTGTTGCCAGTAAATAACATAAATTAAAAATCTACAGTAAGTTACTGGCAACCAGCTGCAGAACTACAGCAAATTTTTTACAGTGTAACTAGTGTTCTGTTTGGCTTCAAGGGTGCTATGCATTTGCTAGGGTGTGATTGGTTTTAGTGTGCTGTTATGTGGCTGTTGAGGTGTGCAAATCCATAGCGACACCCTAGAAACCATCTAGAACATCTCAAAAAACACATAACACACTAAAATCATTTACATCCTAGCAAATGCATTACAACACCCTAGAAACCACCCAGAACACCTATAACAACATGGTAAAAACCACTTACACCCTAGCATATGCATAGCGACAACCTAGAAACCACCCAGAACACCTCAACAACCACATCCCAACACATTAAAAACACTCACACTCTAGCAAATGCATAGTAACAACCTAGAAACCACCCAGAACACCTAATCAACCATATAACACACTAAAAACCACTTAGACTCTAGCAAATGCATAACAACACCCATTGAAAACACCCAGAACACCTCAACAGCCACAAAACAACACACTAAAAAACAACTTACAACCTAGAAAATGCATAGCAACAACCTAGAAACCACCCAGAACACCTCAACAACCACATACCAACACACTAAAAACTACTTACACCCTAGCAAATGCATACAGACACCCTAGAACCAACCCAGAACACATGAAAAACACACCTACACTCTAGCAAATGCATAACACCCACTGAAAACACACATAACACCTCAACAGCCACATAACAACACACTAAAAACCACTTCCACCCTGGCAAAAGAATGCCAACACCATAGAAACCACCCAGAACACCACCACAACAACAACATAACAACACTAAAAAACACGTACACCCTAGAAAATGCATAGCAACAACCTAGAAACCACCCAGAACACCTCAACATCCACATAAGAACACACTAAAAACCACTTACACTCTAGCAAATGCATAACACCTTAGAAATCACCCAAAACACCGTAACAACCACACAACACACTACAAATTTAAAATGCACACTACAAAAACATTACAAATGCATAACGACACCCATAAAAAAAAACAGAACACCTCAACAGCCACATAAGAAAACACTAAAAACCACTTACACCCTGGCAAAAGAATGCCAACACCATAGAAACCACCCAGAACACCACCACCACAACAACAACAACAACATAACAACACTAAAAAACACGTACACCCTAGAAAATGCATAGCAACAACCTAGAAACCACCCAGAACACCTCAACAACCACATAACACACTAAAACACTTACACCCTAGAAAATGTATAGCAACACCCTAAAAACCACCCAGAACACCTCAACAGCCACATAACAACACACTAAAAACCACGTGCACCCTAACAAATGCATATCAACACCCTATAAACCACCCAGAACACTTCAACAACCAAATAAAAACACACCAAAACCGCTTACACCCTAACAAAAGCATACCAACACCCTAAACCACCCAGAACACCTCAACAACCACATAACAACACACTTAAAACCACTTACACCCTAGTAAATGAAACTCTAGAAACACCCAGAACATGGAAAAACACATAACACTCAGCAAATGCACAAAAAACTCAGCAAATGCATTGCAACATCCTAGAAACCAACTCAGAACTATTTTCTGAGTGGGTTTAGTGTGTTGCTGTGTGGTTGTTGCTTTTTACAATGTTTGTGCTTTTGTGGTGACTAGGGCGTTGCTATGTCTTTGCTAGAGAGTTTTGTTTTGTAGTACTAGTGTTTGTTGCCATGTGGTTTCTGGGGTGTTTCCAGTGGCTGCTGGGACATTGCTATTTGCTTGGGTTTTCTGAGTGGGATTAGTATGTTTCTATGTGGTTGCTAGGGTATTCGCAGTGGTTTCTAGGTTGTTGTTATGCCTTTGCTAGGGAGCTATAAATGCATTACTATAAATTTGCTTGGGTTTTCTGAGTAGATTTTTGTTTTGTTATGTGATTGCTAGGATGTTGTGAGTGGTTTCTATGGTGTTGTCTGGTTGGCTTCTACGTTGTTGCTATGCATTTGTCAGGATTTTCTGGTGGATTTTGTGTTGTCTGTTGTGTGTTCTCAGTGATTTTTTGTGCATTGCTGTTGTGTAATTTTTAGTCTGTCGCTCTGTGGTTGCTGGTTTTTTTTAGCTGGTTGCTAGGGCGTTACTATGTATTTTCAGAAAGTGTTTAGTGTATTAGTTGCTAGGGTTTTGCTATGCATGTGGTGGTTGCATACTGGCCCAAGTCAAAAGAGTTGATGCCCAAGTCGATTGGGTCCCTCCTTTGCTCTCTATTTTTTGCTTTCTTTCTTTCTTTTTTTCTGAAATTGTGGTAATGCTAAGTTGCCACATAACTACGGTATTTTCTTAGAAACTAATGCTACTATGGTACATTTTTGCAAGGAAATCCTTTGTTATTCTATGATGTTGAAAGATGCATTGTGAGGATCAGTATAAATAGATTTACAGTGGGATGCATTTGATGAGTAAGATTAAGATACTCAGGTCACCTTGAGGTATTTCCAGTAGCTTGAACAAAAGCCTCTTTGAGGGGCAGCACTTCCTGTGGTTCTATCCAACCATCTGCCACAACATCTTACTCACTCGACGGTCTTCACATTACTCTCTCGATCATTATATAACTTGAACACAGGCGTTTAATTAAGACTTATTTTGTAGCAAGACTGCAGCTTTGATTTTGGTTTGATTTGTCTGTTTGGCTCCAGTCAAACAACCCAGACCTGCACAGGCACGCAGAAGATGATGATGGTGAATGCTAAAAATGTAAAACATAATAATTGTGGTGCAATCTAAAATCCTGCCAGTAGCAGAGGTTGATGCAGTGTGATCAGCCTTGATAAAACATACAGCAATGTTCTCATGCAAACATGGAGATTAAACTAGTTCAGTAAAGCTTCACTGATGTGGTCAGGAGTCCAGGACAGACGGCTCTAGTGATCTCAGTCATTTTGGAAGTGCAAGTGTAACCCAGTGACTATATGGATCATATGGATAAGTGGATTTCTCCTCGAGCGAATGGCTGCCTGCCCATCTGGACGTGCACGTAAAGCCCAGATTACACAGAGTAATGGTGATGCAGCAGGGGTCAGTGAGAGGGGAGCAGACAGAGCTCCTCTCCAGTTTGGTACGGACTTATTATCTGGAAATAGACACTGTGTATTATGGATATTTTGGCATATATATGCACCTTTTTCATGTCTTTTCTTACATTATTTAGTGGAATATACAGTATCTCACAAAAGTGAGTAAACCCCTCAAATTTCAGCAACCATTTTAATATATCTTCTAAAGGGACAATACTACAGAAATGAAACTTGGATATATATTAGAATATAGTCAATGTGCAGCTTGTATAGCGGTATAGATTTACTGTCCTCTGAAAATAACTCAACATACAGCCATTATTGTCAAAATAGCTGGCAACAAAAGTGAGTACACCCTAAGTGATATCAGCAGTATGCTGTTTAACCAATCATGTTTTTGTTTTTGTCTGCTTGACAGGACCATACAAAGTTGTGTATCTTTTATTAGAACAGTTCAAATTAAGTGCTTTAAGTACAATTCTCTCATACTGACCACTGGATGTTCAACATGGCAAATAATCTCTGAGGATTTGAGAATTAGAATTATTACTCTCCACAAAGATGGCCAAGGCTATTAGAGGTTCAGTAACACCCTGAAACCGAGTTACAGTACAGTGGTCAGGGTTATACAGAAGTTTTCCAAGATGGGTTCCATTCGAAACAGGCCTCGCAAGGGACGATAAACGAAGTTGAGCACTCGTTCTGTGCGTCTGGAGCAGAACCTGGCTTTAAAAAAACAGATGCATGAGTGCTGCCAGCATTGCTTTAAAGGTTGCAGAAGTAGAAGGTCAGCTTGTCAGTGCTCAGACCACACGCCGCACACTGCAATAAGTCGGTTTGCATAGGCATCGTCCCAGAAAGAAGCCTCATCTGAAGCTGGCTCACAATAAAGCCCGCGAACAGTTTTCTGAAGACAACCTGTCCAAGAGCATAAATTACTGGAACCATGTCCTGTGGTTTGATGAGACTATAAGATAAACATTTTTTGGCTCAGATGGAATCCAGCACGTGTGGCGATGCCCTGGTGAGGAGTACCAAAAAAATTGTGTCTTGCCTACAGTCAAGCATGGTGGTGGTAGCATCATGGTCTGGGGCTGCATGAGTGCTGCTGGTGCTGGGGAGCTGCAGTTCATTGAGGGAAACATGGATTCCATTATGTACTGTACATTCTGAAGCAGAACATGATGCCTTCCCTCCCTAAACTAGGCAGAACGTCAGTTTTCCAACATGATAACAATCCCAACACACCACCAAGATGACTTGCTGAGGAAGCTGAAGGTGAAGATGATGGGGTGGTCAAGTATGTCTCCAGACCTGAACCCTATTAAGTACTTGTGCGCATCCTCAAGCAGAAGGTGGAGGAGCACCATGTGTCTAACATCCAGCAGCTCTGTGATGTCATTTTAGAGGAGTGGAAAAGGATCCCAGCAAAAACCTGTGCAGCTCTGGTCAATTCCATGCCCAGGATGATTAAGGCAGTGCCAGATAACAGTGGTGCCAACACAATATATTGACACTTAAGTTCACTTCATTCACTTCGTTGCCAGCTATTTTGACAACAATGGCTGTATGTTGAGTAATTTTCAGGGGACAGTAAATATATACTGCTATACACTACTCTAAAATATATCCAAGTTTAATTTCTCTATTGTCCCTTGAGAAGATATACTAAAATGTTTGCTGAAATGTGAGGGGTGTAGCCTACTCACTTTTGTGAGATACTGTATAACTTATTTAACTTTAAGATATTTAATAATATGTGACCCTGGACCACAAAACCAGTCTTAAGTCGCTGGGGTATATTTGTAGCAATAGCCAAAAATGCATAGTATGGGTCAAAATGATTGATTTTTCTTTTATGGCAAAAATGATTAGGAAATTAAGTAAAGATCATGTTCCATGAAGATTTTTTGAAAAATTCCTACTATAAATATATCAAAATGTAATTTTTGATTAGTAATATGCATTGTTAAGAACTTAATTTGGACAACTTTAAAGGTGATTTTCTCAGTATTTTGATTTTTTTGCACCCTCAGATTCCAGATTTTCAAATAGATGTATCTCGGCCAAATATTATCCTATCCTAACAAACCATGCATCAATAGAAAGCCTATTTATGGAGCTTTCATATGATGTATACATCTCAGTTTTGTAAAATTTAACCTTATGACTGGTTTTGTGGTCCAGGGTCACATATGTCTACTCGTATGACACAGTCTGTTAAAATTAATAAAAATGTGCATTTTGACGAAAAACATGCACACTACACGCAATACTACTGTTGTCAACAGAGGCCGCGTGTTGGAGATTGGCCTACAGTAGAGCTCAGGAACCTGCTGTGACCGAGTATCGCTTTAACTGATCTACCGACTCGCTTAACAGATTTACTAGAGGTGTGTCTTAGACAATGACATCATGGCTGACCAACTTTTCTTTTGTGATGAAGCTTATTGTCTCAAACTGCAGTGAAAACACACAATTGGTTAAATCATCGGTGAAGAAATGAGATTAACAAGGGACTTATGAAAGTCAGTAACTTTAGAATGATAATGAGGGACACAGCAGTGGATTTAAAGACCATGTAGTGGTATTAGAGTCTTAAAAGATGATAGTCAGGCCAGAGAGTGTCTTGAGGGCTCAATCCCCTCCCCCATCCTATACAATATTTCCTGTTTGCAGCAGATAAATGGTCTTTATTGCCGTACAATGCTGATGTTTGCGTATTAGATCCACAGCATCCCCCAGTCAACCCACAAAAGTGATCTAATCACACAAACTAATAAACATTTCACAAGAATCTTCAAATAGAGATAGAAATGTCAGTCATGGAGGGCAAATCTAATGGCTACATCTGGCTTCGTTTTTTCTCCTTCCTAGTTTGTTTTAATTTTATTGTTCTAGTGATTAATTAACACACAGCTCTATTTACAAAAGAAAAGACTCGTTTTTCCCGACAGACGCCGAAAAAGCGCCATTTTCTAATGTTTTATCTATTTTTACCTGTAGGATCGCGTTATACCACTAGAAGGCGACAAAAGCAAAGATATTTCAGGGAACGCTATGCAGTTTTTTACTCCTCAACAGCCACATTACAGGATTTACTAACTGTATTTGCAGAAAATATATCAGATAAGTTACATCAAACGTTTGCAAACTATAACTAAAATTTAAATTTAAAAAAAAAATTAAAAAAAAAAAAAAAGAGATTTTCAAAAAACATTAAAAATGTTACTGTACAGGGAGCTGATCAACTATTCTATTTCTCTTTTTTATGCTTATTTTCAATTTATAATGTAATGTATGCCATGTAAAGAAAGATAAAAGGCAGAGCAGAGAACAGAAAAAAAGAAAAATTATATGAGGCAGACTATTCAAAATGTATAAATACAGTGATTTCCCCACCACATTGCAAAAGATATTTAAATCAAATCTAATTACATTTTTTTTCACTCATTTAATTTACATATGTTGCATTATTTAATGATCATGTGTCAGAATAAACAAAAAAATATTAAAATATTAAAAATACTTTCCACATGGAAAAAAACGTCAGCATTTTGCAAGCCAGATTTTTTTTTTTTTTTTGAGAAGGACCCTGTAAGGTCACACCTTCCCAAACCTGTAACACCTCAAACCCCATGGCGCCTCCACCGGGGTCCCTGTGCCAAACCTGCTTCTGTTTTGCTGAATGAAGCAGCCCAACTCACTGGTGCAGGAAAACTGAGGAGCTCAAGTGGAAAACCTGCAATGCAACAGCAAGGTTTCAGTAATCACATTTTCACAAGTCATTATTCTGTTTTCATATTACGCAGCTTTCCGACGTAATTCACTGTGATTGGTGACTTGCGGCATTCTGTGGTCAACTATGATTTTATAATGTGGTATATATTAAGCCATTAAGTAGACAAATGTAATTCACATTAAGAATATTCCCAGTAGCCTATAGTGAAAAAGTAAAACGAACTCAAACAAAATGCTAACTCCATGTTGATCCATTCTAGTAGTGACTGACCTGTGCGCCAGTTGTGCACCTGCATGTGGCCTTTGTCTTTGACCTTGTGTGGTTTCTCTCCCTCCCACTGACTCTAATCAAATGTGTGACCTGCCATCTCTGACTCTCCACAGGTGCAGTTCACACTCAATACTAATAAAGAGCCTCACTCCTGCCCCCTGCAGCCTGATGTGCACCTGCCCCCTCTGCATTAACTCACTCCCGCCGCCTGCATGTTGACTCCTGTGAACCACACACAGTAGATCTTCTCCCGGCATAACCACAAAACTGCTCCACTGAAACATCACGTCTTATTTAATGTGTTGAATCCACCAGTTTGAGAAGATTTTAGTGAATAATGGTTTAAATTATTCACACAAAGCTATCGTGTAACTTCAAAAGACGCAGACTAGAACACATAGTCATGGATTTCTTTCATGATATGTATTTTGGACAGAATCACAGCTGTTGCGGTGAAATCTGTGACTACAGGTTGTTTTCTATCAAATATTTGTGGTAAAATGTGCACATTATTGTTGAAGTGCTGCAGAGAATCAGTGGCGGCGAGTGAGCGGTGCTGTAAAACAGGTTAATTTAATCTTTTTAGACAAGCTGCAAGAGTGCTTCAGCTATATTTCATTCATAATGGCTTTAATGTTACACTTTCTGGTGATGTCTTACCTCATTTATTTTATATCTGAAAAAGCATTTTGGTCCGACTGGAGCGGACACAGATAGAGGGCCATCAAATCTGTCAAGACAGCATGACAGATTACCAGCATTCTTTATAATTTATTTCACACAGAATGGCTTGAATGTTAGCCAAATTTACTCTGCTGATGTCTGACTTTCTTTTATTTTATATCTTAGAAAGCATGAAGAGCTGCAGATCAAGCAATGAATGAGGGCTTGTGGCAAAAAGGCCACATAAATTCAAGACAAAAGAGCAAAAATTAAACAAAGTATTACAGCCGTCGCGATTAAAAGGGAAAATTATTGAAAAAGTGTCAATTCGCGGAATTACATTTACATTTGCCGTGGCTTGCTGTTTTGTGAAGCGCTGAGCTCTACAGCCAATCAAACGTGTTTCTGATGAACTTAGCAACGCATTGGCCAATCAGAAATCTTAGATTAGTCAGCACTGAAAACGCCGGAGCTGTTGATGAGTGCGCACCTTCGCGAATTCCCTCATCAAAACAACACAGTCAGTGGAGATACGATGTAAACAAAAGATTAATTTAGTAGCTTCAGTTCTTATAACACGAGTTTTTACATAACTTGTGCTAGACTTGTCTAACCGACATGTCTGTCTGTGAGTGAAGCCAGAATGCGACGTGCTTAAAACGAAACTGTTGATACTGTTTTCTATATCGATATTAATGATCATTATTATATAAAGAGCAATAATCTACAATAATGATTAATATTGCAGCCCTTTGAGCTCCTCGTTTTTACATGTGCAATTTAAATACAATTTTAAGCAGTCTATTCTTATTTACAACAGTTTAAAATATTGATTAAATTGGGTACAGTTAAGTGTTTGATATTAAAGACAACATATAGTTTTTATAATAAGGTGATTATAAAAATCTCTCACTAATGTAAAAATGACCCTGAAATCAGTTACATGAGGCAAATATTGTCCCTTAATGAAAAAGTTATTTGAAAAAGGACTATAAGAGTTTAAAATCTCCTCTGTTTCACAAAGAATGGCTTGAATGTTACCCAAAGTCATTCTGGTGATGTCTGGTTAATGTCTGACCTTCTCTATTTTATATCCTAGAACACATATTGGTCTGGTGTAAACAGTTGTTGATGTACAGAACGGCCTCTGAGGAGCAGAACAGGGTACCAAAGTTTGTTACACCTTTCTATTTCATACAGAGTTGTTGTAATGTTACTAAAATTCACTTGATGTCTAAACTCCTCTATTTCATGCTCTATAAAGCATTTTGGCTTGATTTGAACAGACACAGATCCAGCAGGGTCACCAAATCCGACATACAGCATTTAAGGTTACCAAAATCTGTTACCCCCACCCCCACATTTGACAGACATAATGGCTGTAATGTTACTTAAATTCACTCTGGCGATGTCTGACCACTTCTATTTTATATTCCAGAAAACATTTTGGTCTAATATGAACAGACGCAGATGTGCATTGGGGCACCAAATCAACACAGCATTAGAGACTACGGACGTCTGTACTGAAATCTGTCACACAGACTGGCTTTAATGTTACCCAAATTCACTGGTAATGTCTATGTCCTAGAAAACATTTTGGTCTGGTGTGAAAAGCTGCAGATATACAGCAGGGTCACCAAATCCGACAACACAACATTAGAGGATACCAAAATCAGTTACCTTCCTTTATTTCACACAGAATGGCTTTAATGTTACCGCATTCCCTTTGGTGATGTCTAACTTCCTGTATTTTATATCTCATAATGCATTTTGGCCTGATGTGAACAGACACAGATAGAGCAGGGTCACCAAATACAAGAAACACTGCATTAAAGGTTACAGAAATCCATTACTGTCATCATTTTCACACAGAATTGCTTTAATGTTACCCAAATTCACTCCGCTGATGTCTAACCTCCTCTGTTGTATTCTCTAGAAAGCCTTTTGGTCTGATGTGAACAGATACAGCAAATCTGACAAGGTAGTATTAAATATGTATCTTAAAAAATATAATAGCAATCTAGTGACACATTTCTCCTGGTCACTGATGTCGGCACAGCAAATACCACAGGTTTTTTTCCATTCCTTCTGATGTTCCTTCACGTTTATATTGTGCTATAAACTTGAAATAGAGAGGAAAACACATTTATAATTTGTATTTCGTGATAAAACTGACATTAGCTGAGCTGTTATATTAAATGCAACAAAGCACAAAATGATTGCGATTACTGGGTGGGTGGCATTCTACAAATTATGAATGGAAGATGTTAAATATTATTTCCAATAATTTACTGTATTATACCGTGAATAAAACAGCTTGTGAATAGTCACTTAAATATCTCAGAAAAGACAACAATATAACTTATGTTACCGGTTTGAGCCCTCTTCAACCTTTAGAACATTTTATCGTTGTTTTTAATTAAATAAATGAGAGGAATGAAAGATTGGATGCCACAGACGTTTTTGCGGAGTAGGTGTTGAAAGTCGCACAAAGAAAACAGTATAATTTAATGAAACAGAGATCTTATTGTATTGAAAAGATGATTGATTCACATGAATAAGCCATCTGTCCCACCACATTAAAGAACATGAAAAACACATTATTGCAGATTAGATTTTGAAAGCTGAGACTTTGTTTTATATTAAAAGTACCAAAAGCACAAAGTTATTGCTATTATTGGGTGGCTGGCACACTACAATTGTCACACCAGGCCAGCAGAGGGAGCCTTGCCCCTCACTGACTGTTGCTGCTCCCTCTGCTGCTTCGCTGGTTACTTCCTGTTTGTCAGCCATAAAAGCCAGCTCAGCACACACACTCACCGCAAAGTATTGTTTTGCTCCAGCGGACTCTACCGAGCGTTTTTCCTTGTTCCCAGGTTTTCCTAGTTTCCTTGTTGTTTTTCTCTAGCCCTAGCCACAGTTCTGTTTTTGTTTTCTCAGTCTTAGCCATAGTTTCCTAGTTTCTTGTTTTCATTTCATTTGTTTACTTTGGACTGCCCTCCTGGATTTTGACCCTCGCCTGTCTTATCGGATTACGCTTTTGTTTACCCCGGATGTTCCTGTTTGCTGGTGTTCGACCCTGTCTGTCTGACAACGATCTTCATAATAAAGCCTTGCATTTGGATCCTCACTCTCAGTCGTCCCGCTTGTTACAACAATGAATGCAATCGAAGATGTGAAATATTATTTCCAAGCATACTGTCCCTCTGAGTATAACACATGGTATGATTTCTGTTAATAATCCCACATATATTCAAATAAATTCTAGTGCCCTGGCAACTTCTCCCGGTGCTCCAAATCTGGGCCATTTGCATGCGCAGGCTATGCTCTCAAAATGTTATAACTTTAATTGCTACAATTTAATTCTCGAAACATTTCGACTTTTTTTGCGAAACATTTAGACTTTATTCTCTAAACATTTCAACTTTATTCTCTAAGCATTTCGACTTTATTCTCTAAACATTTCAACTTTTATTCTCAAAACATTTATCCAAACATTTTGAATTTATTCTGCTAATTTCAACTATATTCAGGTAATTTCAACTTTATTTGCGAAACATTGCGACTTTACTCTCGTAACATTGCGACTTTACTCTCGTAACATTGCGACTTTACTCTCGTAACATTCCGACTTTACTCTCGAAACATTTCGACTTTACTCTCGAAACATTGCGACTTTACTCTCGAAACATTGCGACCTTACTCTCGAAACATTCCGACTTTACTCTCGAAACATTTCGACTTTACTCTCGAAACATTGCGACTTTACTCTCGAAACATTGCGACCTTACTCTCGAAACATTGCGACTTTACTCTCGAAACATTGCGGCCTTACTCTCGAAACATTGCGGCCTTACTCTCGAAACATTGCGGCCTTACTCTCGAAACATTGCGACCTTACTCTCGAAACATTGCGACTTTACTCTCGAAACATTGCGACTTTACTCTCGAAACATTGCGGCCTTACTCTCGAAACATTGCGACCTTACTCTCGAAACATTGCGACCTTACTCTCGAAACATTGCGACCTTACTCTCGAAACATTGCGACTTTACTCTCGAAACATTGCGACTTTACTCTCGAAACATTCCGACTTTACTCTCGAAACATTCCGACTTTACTCTCGAAACATTCCGACCTTACTCTCGTAATTTAGACTTTATTCTTGAAACATTTCGACTTTGCAAAACATTTTGACTTTGTTCTCAAGACATTTCGACTTTATTCTCATAATTTCGACTTTTCTCGTAACATTTTGACTTTACTCTCGAAACATTTCGACTTCACTCTTGAAACATTTCGACTTTATTCTCAAAATTTCGACTTTATTCTTGAAACGTTTCAACTTTATTCTCAAAACATTTAGACTTTATTCTCAAAACACTTCGACTTTATTCTCAAAACATTTCGACTTTATTCTCAAAAACTTCGACTTTATTCTCAAAACATTTTGACTGTATTTCTTAAAACATTTCGACTTTATTATATTAATTTGATTTTCAGGAAAACACAAAGCTTGAATGCATTGTATAAGGCCTTTGTCAAATGTGTGAACCTTTAAATGAATTTTTTTCACCTTTGCACATTCCACTTAAGGGTTTGGTTTCTTTTTACGCCTGTGACTGAGCAGCTATGGCACAAACCCAGTCATGTAAAAGTTGATTTATTATCGATTGTCTTCTTTGCAGTAGGTAAAGAAACCAAATATAGTGTTTCTAGGAGCCACAGGGCACGTTGTTGTGTGTATAAACAGAATATGTGTTTCAGGCCTGACGTCATCGTAACCTGTTTGCATATGTCCTTCTGTGTGCACTATACCTGCAGTTGATGCCCTGGTAACAATAGATAAGCAAACAGAGTTGCACAATAACCTGAAATTTTCTTTTATCTGTACATCTTAAGGTAAGTGAACTTTACTTGTAGAGTGGCTTTGTACAGATACAGATTTGATAGATAAAATAGGTTAAGCTCCAGAAATTACTGCTGTTGACACTGTCAACTCTATTTTTTTTTCAGTAAAACTGGGTGTGGTCTGCTTCAGATTTAAATCAGCTGTATTCAAGCACAGTCTTGCGTGAACCCTAACAAATAGATAATCGGCTCATGTGCCCCAAAAGTAAACTTTTCGGATAGGCGGGCCACCTTGTTTTAAATGTCAGTGTGACGTCGAATCCTCATGAGATCTGCAGACATATGCAAAGCAGACAGGCTCGATGGGTTTTGACTGCATGGAGATGTAATAGATGGCTTACCTCTGTCTATTTTATAACATGACGCAAGAAGCCAGATGGACTTTGGCCTCACTGTAGGCTAACAGGTTATACAGGTGATTTGACGAAGAACGACTTGGGAGTGTTTCTCAATTTTACTGGATTAATAGAATTTTATGAGGTAAGATGTTGTTCATGGTCTTATTATAATAACATTTAAGTTCACAGTCACAAAAAGAGCAGTGTGTATTTAAATCTGAAAGCTGGAACCTGTTTTACCGGCTGTGTACAAAAAAAAAAGTGTAGTAGTGTTGGTAATATAGTGTATGCTCATGATAAAACTGTATTTTATTCATATTTATATACACTCCAAAATCTGCCCCAAAATATTAAAAAAAAGGAGGCAAAACAGAAATTAATACTTTAAAACATCTGCATTCACCATTAAAACAGAAAATAGTTTTTTAAATTGCAAAAATATGTAATATTTCTGTTTTTACCGTATTTTTGATCAAATAAATACAGCCTTTGTAAGCAACAGTGTTTTTATAAATATTCTGAAATATTTTTTTGTTCTATTTTAATTTTGGTTAGAGTTCAGAGATGTCTGTATAGCTTTTATTAATTTATTAATTTCAGTTTTAGCTTTTGTTATTTTAGTATATTTATAAGAAAATAAGAAAATAATAATTTGTTGGCAACTATCTGAATTAAACAGGTGTGTATTTGTTATATTTCAGTTGAAGGTTTATTATTTCAAGTAATATTTTTTATGTTTTCAGTTTTACTAGTATGGAAGTCCATTTCCACCACTGAAATAAACAAAAAATGGTTATTGCGACTTTATCTTAACTCTGACCTTTTTTCTCAGAAGTGTTATACAAACTCTCAATTCTGACTTTTTTTTCTTAGAATTCAAGTTATAAAGTCAAAATTGCGAGATATAAACTTGCAATTCTGAGAAATGAAGCCAGAATTGCAACATAAGCAATTCTGATTATTTTCACGCAATTGTATCTCGCAGTTCTGACTTTTGTTTCTTGCAATTATAATTGCAAACCCTATTATGATTGCTGACCAGCTTTTTGCAAGTCTCCACTGGTATTTTTGCCCATTCATCTTTAGCGATGAGCTCAAACTCTTTCAGGTTTGAGGGTCTCCTTGCCATCGCCCTGATCTTTAGCTCCCTCCACAGACTCTCAGTTGGATTTAAGTCAGGACTCTGGCTGGGCCACTGCAAAACGTTAATCTTTTTGTCTGCTAACTATTACTTCACCACTTTTGCTGTGTGTTTTGGGTCGTTGTTGTGCTGAAATGTCCACTGGTGCCCAAGGCCAAGTTTCTCTGCAGACTGCCTGATGTTGTTGTTGGGAATTTTGATGTATTGCTCCTTTTTCATGGTGCCATTTACTGTGATTAGGTTCCCTGGTCCACCGGCTGAAAAACACCCCCAACATTAGGTTCCCACCACCATGTTGGACAGTGGGGATGATGTACTTAGGGTTGAAGGCTTCTCCATTTTTATACCAAATGAAGGGTACACCATTGTGGCCAAACAATTCAATTTTTGTTTCATCTGACCATAAAACAGAAGACCAGAAGTTGTCTTCTTTGTCCAGATGAGCATTTGCAAAGGCCAATTGGGCTTTTGTGTGCCTTATCTGGAGAAGTGGTGTCCTCCTTGGTCTGCGTTTGTGGAACCCAGCGGTTTGCAGTGTCCGTTGGACTGTCTGCCTTGAGATGTTGCCACCAGCAGAGCCCAGATTTATCAGGATTGCCTTGGTGGTGAGCTCGTTTGTCTTAGCCATGACTGTCCACCAGTGATGGGAATAACGGCGCTATAAATAAACGGCGTTACTAACGGCGATACTTTTTTCAGTAACGGGTAATCAAACGAATTACTGTTTCCCCCGTTACAACGCCGTTACCGTTACTGACAAAAAAAAATTTGCGTTACTATAACTGAGAACACTGAAGCGGTTTTCCTGCAAGCAGCATCTCTCTCAGCCACGGCCTCTCTTTCTCTGGGGTGTGTGTGTGTGTTTGTTTGGGGCCGGGGCGGGACATATAACCAATGATGATGATTGGTGTGTTTGTTAACGTGGTGTAACTGAGAACGCGATGATTGGCTTAGATTGAGTAAATTTCCATTGTTTGCCAATCAGAGGCAGAGTAGTACGAGTGTTCACACACAAGCGCGCGCACGGTTAGTCGCACACACACATATTCCACAACATCACAACGATGGTAAGTCCAACAAGTTCAAAGGTAGCTTTTGCAAACTGGAAGTATAAGCACTATTTTCCCTCCCTGAGGTGAAAGGCAAAATTATTTAAGTAACGTGCAATTTATGCCCAGTTAAAAAGAGTCTCTCTGCGTCGGTGACAAGTAATACAAATCTATAGAAGCACCTCGTCACGTGCCGCCACAAAATTAGTGGCTAAGAACGCAGTTGATAACGATATTTAAAGTTCTAAATCATCTATTGTGCTTTATAGTTCCACTATAGTAATGATAATATTTATAATAATATGTTGAATTTGATAGTTGTCTCTCACGTTGTCCCACAACAACATTAATATAGTGTAGACTAGTGTACAATGTTTTATATTTATTTTACAGTTATATTTAATTATATTTTTTTAAGTAACGCAATAGTTACTTTGCCTGGTAATTAGTTACTTTTATAATGATGTAACTCAGTTACTATTTGTGAGAAGTAACTAGTAACTGTAACTAATTACTTTTTTAAAGGTATGTGCCCAACACTGCTGTCCACAAACCAACAGCAGAGAGCTTCTCTTTTTCACCTGTTGAGTTGATTAAAACAGCTGTTCCCAATGAATCAGGGTAATTAGGATGCTTTAGAACAGTTTGGACTATTTGGAATGGTATAGAACTTTGGATTTTCCCATAGACTGACAGTTTGCAAAGGGTATGAATAATTTTGGACATGCCACTTTTTGTTCAAATGTAAATAAAAGCTGAGAAATATTTTTTTCCACAATGGTGCCTCTTGTACATCGTCTTATTATCTTTTGGGAAAAGCCTGTGTCATTTCCGGTCAAAAAAAAAACTTGCTGGTTCAATAAAAGTAACTAAGTCAGAAGTTGCCAGGGGTATGAATAATTTTGGGCTTGACTGTACATGGCAACTACGAAATTAGCTTCTTGCGAAAAAGTTTCCAGAGGTACGTTTTCGTCATGAGACCAGGTTGAATAACTCCCTACTGCATGCTATAAAGTCAGAATTGCGAGATGCAAACTTTGCAATTTTGAGAAAAAAGTCAAGAATCGTGAGATAAGAAGTTGCAACTACCTTTTTTTTTAATTCAGTGGCAGAAACAGGCTTGCATACATAAGTGACTTATTTCAAAAACAAACTAACAATACATGCTTCTGAAATTGAAACTCGACCTGTAGCGGTCTTTAGTTTAGATGCACAAAAGGCCTTTGATCGGGTCAGTTGGGAGTATCTTTGGATAGTTCTAGAGGAATTTGGCTTCGGAAAAACATTCATATCTATGGTCAGAACACTCTATACTAATCCTTATGCAGTAGTATCAACAGGTAACATTTTGTCAAAGTCATTTCCTCTGCATCGTGGCACCCGTCAGGGCTGCCCACTTTCCCCCCTACTTTTTGCATTGTCATTAGAACCACTAGCACAATCAATTCGACTTGATTCTCTAATATCACCCATAATCATACAAGGAACTCAGCATAAAATTATTTTGAGGAGCTGCAGTCTCGAATCTCTAATTTTATTTGGGATGGTAAAAAACCCTGTATCCGTCTTAGTACTCTTCAACGGATGAAATTGTCTGGTGGTCTTGCACTGCCTGACTTTAAATTGTATTATTGGTCCTTTCAGGTGAAATAATTTACAAATTGGTGGGACAAAGACTCTGTACTTCCCTGGCGTCAGATAGAACGAGAAATTGTAAGACCACATAGAATTGAAGATCTGTTATTTGCTGGACTTAAACCTAAATCTGCACATAAGATGTTTGGGCCAATTATAGGCAACTCTCTGCAGGTTTGGACAGCTGTTCAGAGTCAAAAGGGCTGCACTACTAAACTTTGTGATCGCTCCCCTGTATGGCATAATTATAATCTATTGCAGAAGTATGGTTCATATTTCAACACAAGTTGGGCCTCAAAGGAGTTTACACTCTGCAGGATCTATATGGACAAAATGGCTTAAAATAATTTCAGGACCTTCAAGAAACATGCTCTCTCCCTGGATTTTCCTGGTTTTTGTACCTGCAACTAAGGTCAGCTATCAAAGCTCATGGAGTTCCCTGGGACTCTCCCCTCTGTGCTCACCCTCTGAGTCTGTGGATTTATCCAGGAACATCGTGCAGTGGACTGGTGTCTAGAATATATACACAGTTAATCTCAAAACGTGATAAACCCCTGGGAGTGATTAAACCGTGGAATCATGAACTTAAAGAGAGAGACATGGAACTGGACTGAAACAATGTATGGAACAATCTGTTTTTTTCATCAAAGAATCCTGCACACCAACTAATCCATTTTAAGTTTGTGCAGAAATTTTACTTTTCCCCATACAGACGTTTTAAAATGAAGCTTACAGATACCCCAAATTGTGAAAAATGTAATTTGAATGCGGTTGGTACTTACTTGCATATCTTCTGGGACTGTCCAGATGTCTCTAAGCTTTGGTCTCAAGTGGCAGTTTTTCTTGAAGGTATATTGGAGTTCCCAATTCCTAAACGGCTTACTTTATTTTTATTTAACGATGATTCATTACTTATTATTGGTACTAATTTGGCTTCTAAGAAAATTATATTTGCAGGTTTAACTGCTGCAAAAAAAGACCATAATTAATTCCTGGTTTTCTTCTGGATCCACATCAATAAAAGAATGGTATAACTACTTCAGAGATATTGTTCTTATAGAAAGATCACTGTCTGTCATTCATAAAGCACGAAGTTCAACTTTAAATGTTTGGAACAAAGTTATTGTCGCACTTTTGGAACCACCTGTTTTTCCTCAGGTTTAATGCACAATTTAAATGGGTCTTAACAATGCCACAAATGGCATTTTATTTATTTTGCATCTATTACTATTATTATTTACTTTTTCTTTTGTCTCAAGGCTTTGGCAAATGTAAATAGTTTTATTTTTGATGCTTTATATACTTGGTGTATAACAACGCAAAATGTATACCTCATGTGGAAGTGAAATAAAAAGATAAATCACAACAAAAAAAAACTAACAAGAAAAATAGAATTATTTCATACTTTTTGCTGATAGTGAATAGTTTATAATTCTTTTATACTGATACTTTGACTCAGTGAGAGAATAAATGGATTGTCTGGAAGCATTTTAAAAATTACTATTTACCTAACAAGACAATAAGATACTTGCGCACAGTCTTCATGTCAAAGACACACCTACAAAAACAAAATAGGAATTCCTTACATGTGAAGACAATCAGCTGTACATACCGATCATTTCAGGGTTGTGTCTCATCAGTTGCTCTGCCTGTTTTACAATGATATGCGTTTACTTTAGGGTTGTGGATGCTGGTGTGACAACAACTGAAAAAACATGGATGTTTTTAGACTGGGTCTTTTTCTTCTGATAACTACGGGTGAGTTTTCATATTCACTTATTCACCCTCACGCATTGAAAAAAACTTCTTAGTGAGTAAAAATATCTAAATATCTTTAAATCAACACACATTTGTGATCCTGGACCACAAAACTAGTCTTAAGTAGCACAGGTATTTTTGTAACAATAGCTAAAAATACATTTTATGTCAAAATCAATAGGATATTAAGTAAAGTTCATGTTCCATGAAGATATTTTGTAAATTTTCTATCATAAATATATCAAAACTTAATTTTTGATTAGTAATATGCATTGCTAAGAACTTCATTTGGACAACTTTAAAGGCAATTTTCTCTATATTTAGAGCTTTTTCCACCCTCAGTTCCAGATTTTCAAATAGTTTTTCGACCCTCATGACTGGTTTTGTGATCCAGGGTCACATTTGCTTGTTTGTTTCACCCACTGACGAATAATCTTATAATAATAAAATAATATATATTTTTTATATATAATAATGTATCATAATAAAAATGTATTCTAAAATTAAATTGTTTGAAACAAGTCTCGCATGGATGAATGGACGATTGATTAAGTAAAACTTTTTTTGGAGTGTGGAAGTATGAGAGAATTTTAAAATCGTACAAATCGTATAATATTACAAAAGTATTTCTGAATTATTATGGGAATTTAGACCAGGGCAAGTTGTCGCACTATGTTCCAGTCAGTATTTCTCAGGATAGTTTTATATTTGATTTTGTCACATTATATCAATTAAGTAAAAAAAAAAATAAAATAAAAAAATTATTATATATATATATATATAAATTCAATTAAATTTGTAAAACTTAAATCATGTGTCAACTTGTCATTTAAGAAAAGTATTATGACATTGGTTGATTCACTGCTAGAACAAAAACACACACAAAAGCACCTAACTTGTGTAATTTACTAATGACTTTCAGCTTAAAATATCATATTTATTGAGATACAGCCATTGTGACAACTAGCCCCGGTCTGTATATTATGTAGTTTTACTCAGCTCTATGTTAATGCTCTTTTGTATTATTAAAAAAAAAAAAAAGTAGACCAATAAAATATTTCATAATTACCATGCTTTGAAAAACTGGATCTATACAAATCCAATCCTGTGGAAAGTGTTTTTGAATGATTTGTTACTTGTGTGTCCTTGACTGCAGTGGTGTCCGCTCAGGTGCAGCTACAGCCTCTAAATGCAGTGGTGCTCCGCGGTTCAAAGGCTCGGTTCAACTGCAGCACAACTAGGCCCCCATCCGTCATGAACTTCATTGTCAATGAACGCTTGGTCATGACCGTTCTGGAAGCAACTGGGCCAGTGAACAGCACTGAACAGCGCTTTTCTGCCGTAAATTTCACCACGCCTGGAGATTACAAATGGGAGTTTGTAATTAGCAATGTGCAGAGAGGAGATGCGGGTAAAATCACCTGTCTGGTTTTTAGTGAAACGTCTCAATTGGCCACACTGTCTGTACAAGGTGAGCAATGTTTGAAGTTCCATTGTGACTCATTTTCTCTGATGCATGCCACGTGACAGAAATGAGCAGCAAATCAGCATATTAGAATGATTTCTCGAGGACCATGTGACATTGAAGACTGGAGTAATGATGCTGAAAATCAGCAATAATATCACAGGAATAAATACAACTTCAAATAATTTTAAAATATAAAATAGTTTCTTGAAATTGTAATAATATTTCACAATATAACTGTTTTGTATGGAAGCCCGTTTCCGCCACTGAAGGATAAAAGGATTAAAGAATAAAAAAGGTTATTGCGACTTCTCACAATTTTGACTTTTTTATCAGAATTGCATGATACAAACTCACGATTATGACTTTCTTCTCAGAATTGTGATATAAACAATTGAGTTATAAAGAAAGAATTCCACGATATAAACTCGTAATTCTGCGAACAACTTTTTTCTCCTCAGAACTGGACTTTATAATTCGTAAATTTCAAGTTTATATCTTACGATTTTGAGAAAAAAAAAGACAGAACTGCGAGATACAAAATCACAAATGCGAGTTATAAAGTAAAAAAAGTCAGAATTGCGAGATACAAACTCACAAATGCGAGTTATAAAGTCAAAATATAAAGTTAGAGATATAAACTCGCAATTCTGAGAAACGAACTCAGAATTGTGTGATATAAACTCGTAATTCTGTGAACATATCAGTCTTTTATTTCTAAGAACTGGACTTTCACTGGATTTTCACAATTGCAAGTTTATATCTCTAACTTTATATCTCGCAATTCTGACTTTTTTTGCAATTGCGAGTTTATATCCCGCAATTCTGACTTTATAACTCACAATTGTGCATTTATATCTCACAGTTCTGAGAAAAAAGTCAGAATTGTGAGTTTATGATGCAATTCTGAGAAAAAAAAAATCTGAATTGTGAGATTTGACAATTGCGAGTATATATCTTATAATTCTGAAAAAAAAATTCAGAATTGCAAGATACAAAGTCGCAGTTGCATGAAAAAAGTTATTTTTCGCAATTATGAGTTTTTATCCTGCAATTCTGACTTCATATCTAGCAATTCTGACCTTATAACTCGCAATTGTGTGTTTATCTCTCAGTTCTGAGGAAAAAAAGTCAAAATTGTGAGATGTAAACTATTTACTAATTACCTTTTTTATTTTTTAATCAGTGGCGGAAACAGGGTTCCATAGTTTTTACTGTTTTTAATGAAAAAAAAAATGCATTGGTGAGCATAAGAAACATATTTGAAAAACATGCACTGACTCTGAACTTCAAGAGTTAATGAAAGAAAGAAAACCAAACGTTTATTAACTGCTTAATCCAGTTTTTTTAGGATTTAAGTAAACAATTAAAAGCAGACAGACACAAATGAATCATTTGATCTCTCTTTAGCTTTATAATTAGCTTTATTTTTCTCTCAGTTCCACTGTGTTGTTTATTATTCCTGGGTTGCATTTTGCACAGGATGCCTTTGGGTTTACAGTCAGTTTATTAAAAGGCTCTGTGTTCAACCTACTGCTTCTCAGATGCAAAGCTGCATCCTTAATGATTTTTGGCATGGGTTGAATGTTAAATTACACTCTTCAACAGTGCCTACCTTCTTGCTTTAGGCTTCGTCTTTGAGCCTAAGTGAGTTCCAGCACCTACATCCATATGCTGATCTGTTTTACAACCTTTAAGCATTACTCAGCAATTTTATGCATGACAGAGCGTAAAATTTAGCTAGAACATTCCCAGAGACTGTCTCCTTAAATACATCTGTACTAACTAATGCTCCCATCAGCACTAAAATAACCTTTGTGGAGCAAATAAACATCCATCAACTAAATAACAGGAGTAAGTGTTTCTCCTAATCAACAATGAAATTAAAGGGGTCATATGATGCGGTTTCTTGTTTTCCTTCGTCTTTGGGGTGTTACAAGCTGTTTGTGCATCTGTAAAGTTGCAAAGAGATATTTATTATAAAAGTTAAGATACCGCCACACCTCCCTAAAACGGCTCGTTCAAACATGCCCCCATTTGTCCACGTCAAGGGGTGAGTAGATTAGCATAACACTGCCCATATGTATATGGAAAGATATGTTTCATTGGAAAGCAAAAGTGAGAGTACTTTGTTTTCATTCCAAACAAGGACACAACTAGAAATCAGTGGTTAAGTTATATTTACAACACTGTTCTGGAACAGTACAATGCAAATATTTGAGTGGGTGATGCACATTTCATGGAGGACTGTTTCCTGAACCTGGGAGAGCAGCTTACAATTCCAGCTGTACACAAAGGGTTAAGGCTATAAAGTGGGGCAATTCCAATGTTGCAAGGACAGTCTGAGCTTCTGACTGACAGCCTGTAACTACATTTTCATATTTAAAGAATTCAGTACTGACTATTCAAACGTGAGTTTTGAGCAGTGTAGAGTAGTGCTTGTTGTTTCTCGTTCTACGACAGCAAAAGCAGACATGGTGTTATGTTTACGCGGTGCGGTGCAATGCGTAAAAAGATAGTATGAGACATTATAATCAGTAGTTATGTCCCGACTGGATGCAACAAATGCCTCATTTATAATGGGTTTTATTGTTCCTGTCTCGCCGCATTGAGAAACAGCATAAACAACATAAGGGGCGTAACATTTCCGTCACACACTTAAGGTATTCGGCCAATCACAACGCACTGAATAGCTGTGATGAGTTTTGTAAAAATCTAAGCGTTTCACAAAGGTGGGGCAGGGTGGAGCAACAATGTACAGTATGTGGAAAATATGTTTTTTGAACCTCAAACTGCATAAACACATTGCAAGGTCTGAAACTGAGGTAAGATTTGCCAAGATACATAAAGTCAAAGGTCTCAAAAGGAATTCAAATGTTCCCCAATCTATATGATATTCAAAATTACTTTAATAGCTCTATATGTATGTCTAATTTCTATCTATCTATCTATAAACATTAGTGAATTGATTTGAAGAAAACGTAGATGTTTATATGTGGGCGATATACTGATTCAAACGGTAATGTAAATTAAATTCTACATAATTAAAAATATATTTACACTACCAGTCAAAAGTTTTTGAACAGTAATATTTTTAATGTTCTGTTCACCAAGCCTGCATTTATTTGATCCAAAATACAGCAAAAGCAGTAATATTGTGAAAAAGTTTTACTATTTAAAATAACTGCTTTCTATTCGAATATTTTGTAAAATGTAATTAGTTTATTTTCAGCATCATTAATCCAGTCTTCAGTGTTGCGTGATCCTTCAGAAATCATTCTAATATGCTGATTTGCTGTTCAAGAAACATTTATTATTGTTATTATTATCAACAATTTTTAAACCAGTCATATATATTTTTTTTAGGTTATGTTGCTTATTCTACTTGGTAATATTTTGATAGTAAATTTTATATTATTATTTTTAATATACTGTGTTAGAATATTCAATATCAGATAGCTTGGAAATGTATCAACAGAAAGCCAAATTCTTTGATGCACTGTAAGCGAATGTAGTTTCGCCTTACAAGATCTGTCTGTGCTTTTATGACAGACCACAAAAAAGTACAAAGTGCAGCACAAAGCAAAACAAAACCTAGATATTATCAGCCACACCTGGGAGTCGCAGCTTTCACCTGTCCTGCTCTCCCATGGGAAATTATCCGATTACATCTCAAAGTGCAGATAATCAATAATAATCTACTTCTTAATTAAAGTGGACCATGTTTCAAGACAGGCCCAACCATCATTAAAGCAAACTCTCAAATCCATAGTGATTAAGGCCGAATGTGTGTTCAAAGAGATAATTCTCCTCTGTTCTTTTCCAGAACGAGGCAGCGTGGAGATCGTAGGTGGAAATCAGACCAAAACAGAAGGAACTCAGACGGAGTTCCAGTGTCGGGCCGTGGGCTGGTTTCCTGAACCCAACCTGACCTGGTCTGTAAATGGAGTGGTCAGTTATTGCAACTCAAGCTCTGTAGCACAAGGAAATGTGTTTAACTCCAACTGCACGCTGACGGTCACTGCTGTCAAAAATTCTTCTGTTCAGTGTCTGGTTACAATACCTGCCCTGAGCACACCGGACAGCAGAACAGTCTTTCTGACCGTCGGTAAGAATGCTTTTTATAAGTAACCAACAAACATAATTCTATGGCTTTAAAAGATTAGTTCACTTCCAGAACGAAAATTTCCTGATAATTTACTCACCCCCGACGTCATCCAAGACATTCATGTCTTTCCTTCTTCAGTCGCAAAAAACTACATTTTTTGAGGAAAACATTCCAGGATTTTTCTCCATATAGTACACTCTAAAAAGTGCTGGGTTAAAAAATAACCCAACCATAACCCAGCTGCTGGGTAACTATGGGACAGAACACGCGTTGGGTTGTTTTGACCCAAGTGCTGGGTTAAATCATTTGACCCAAAATGCTGGGTTGTTTATTTGACCCAACCAGTGGGTCAGATTAACTGTGTTGCTGGGTTAAACACTACCTAAATATTGGGTTATTTGTTGTCTAATTGCCTTGCTACCTTTATATTTACCAATAATAATATATAAATCACAAAAGAATGTAAAATTATTATTGTTTTCCTGTAATACAGTTACACAACACAAAAAAATGCATCTGTAAATGTCAATTTAATGAGTTTTCATATTTCTTTTTAATAGTTTTCAAATAGGTGCAGCTGTCACACATTTTGTCCAACCCTTACAGACACAAATAACGGTTTTAGTAGATCAGTTTATTTTAAACACAAAACTGTAAACAAGGCACAATATATTCCTATTCTTTATGTCAACATTGCAGCAGCAGAACACTCAAAAATGAATTATTACCACATTAGAATCATTCCAAACATCGTGCCATTAAAACTAAGCCAAACAAAGAGTCCACCAGACAATTCTTACAATTTAAAACATGTTACAAGTGGCCAAGAAAAAAAACTTTTGCCCTCAAAAACTTCACACATGAAGACTTATGTCCATCAATATGATATACTGCAAGCTGGAGAAATTCCCAGGCAACAAGTCCGCTTCAATGGCATGGCCTGGAACAATGGCGAAGGTCTAGAAATGTTGTTGTCTCATCCCAAGGCCCAAATCCACCATGTTGGTCCCCACCTGTTAATTATACGGCATTTAGTCTTGCAACATAACTAACATTTTAAGTTAAGTGTATTTTATGAACATAAACACAGAGGCATGAAATAAATGCTCATTTTGCTTCTCAACTTTTCATACAGTTGTGGTCAAAATTATTAGAACACTAGTATTTTCACCTGCTAAATAAGGTTTTAAGTCAGTGATTTCTCTTTTGCTGTAGTGTGTCAGTAGGAAATATCGGTTTACATTTCCATTCATTTTGCCATTAATTGTGATAATCCAGTGACATTTTTGTTTGCACAACAGCCAGTGCTCCACACAGAGATCTGATCTCATCATCATCCAGAAGAACTGTGACAGCGTCTCCAAGATGCTCCAAGAGACCTAACTGCAAAGCTACAGTACTGTTAAAAGTTTTAAGCACTTGTCTAAAAATGTCATAAAATGATGCTGTCAAAAATAATGCCATAAATAAATGTTCTTTATCAATTAACCTTGATTAACTAAATTAAATCAACATTTGGTTTGACCATCCTTTTGCGTTTAAAGCAACTTTTGCCCTACACTAGGTGCACTTGCACATAAGTTTTTCAGGTAGCTTTGCAGGTAGGTCTTTTGAAGCATCTTGGAGACGTTGTCACAGTTCTTCTGGATTTAGTCTGTCTCAGTTTGTTCTGTTTCTTCATGTCATTCCAGACGGACTGGATGATGATGAGATCAGATCTCTGTCTGAAGGATTGGCTGTTGTGCAAACAAAAACCTCACTGGATTATCACAATTAAAGGCAAAATGAATGTTTGGAAATGTAAACTGATATTTCTTACTGACACACTACAGCAAAAGATAACAAACACTGACTTAAAATCATTTTTTAGCTGGTGAAAATACAACAGTTATAATAATTTTGGCCACCACTGTGTTTATATATATATATATATATATATATATATATATATATATATATATATATATATATATATATATATATACATACACACACCCTTATTAGAGCAGAAAACGTAAAACAAAACTTACAGGTTGTACGTCAATGAATGGCCTCCGGGATTCCGTGGTTGTGGGTCTGAAGACCTTTTCTCCAGAGTGGGCAGGACTTTGAAAGCACTTTCCCCGTTAGCATCTAAACCATAGGAATAATATGCAAACTGTGAAACATATTTTATAATCAAAACAACAAACTGAAACACTTTCATATGAAGATTTCTTCATTCCTTTAAATAATGCAAATTAATTCCCACCCTCATTCAACTACTGCAGGTTAAGTATAGGTATGGGGTCAGATTCAGGGATGTAGAATATGCTCATGCAGAATAAGGCATCAGTATGTGCTTCATAAGTACTAATTAACAGCCAATATACAAGCTAATAAGCAACTAGTTAAGTGTTACTGTACCATTGTATTTACCAGTTGATGTGTGTCAAATACAGTTGCATATTGTTTTTATAGATTGACATATTATAAGAAAAAGCTTACCTTAATTCATGTCACCCAGGAATGTCCCTTGCTGAGCGCTGGCAAGAATTAGGTCTGCAACTGTAGCCCAGTCTTCAAAAAGTCTGCCTCTGGATATAGCTTCCTAAAATCTTGTGAAATCTGATCAAATCTGAAAAACAAATGTGGTTCAATTAGTTTAAGGTTTATACTGGTCTCCTAGTTTGTAATGCAACACAGGCATTCACTAAAACAGAGGAAGAGTAAGGGGCCGTTCACATGCCGCGCCTAAAAACGCGTGAAAACGCAAGACGCGTCGCTTTCTCATCAGTTTCTCATTCTTTCCAAAACGCAGCTTGCTCTCACATGGCGTCTGCCGTTGCTAAGCAACCATGTCCCGCGCCTGGAAAAAAACGAGCTTCCATTATGAGCGTATATTGGCATCTACATTTGAAATTACTAAAAAAAGGCAAAAAACGCGACACGTGAACGGCCACACACACCACGAGAGATTCAGTCTAACTTTACATACTGTAGCTAAGACAACATTACATTTAAGTAATAAACAATATTACATACCAGTCATATTGTGGTTTAACATTATTAAAGTAAGGGACATAGCGTTTTAGCTAATGCAAGTTACCTCAAGGAAAAAAGCGCGAAAATGCTCAACATAAAACATGGATCTATCGTTGGATTCGGCACGTCGCAGACATTTACTTGAAAAAATATGCCCTTAAAAGAACAATTTTTGTATGAAATTATCTAATTTTGACAAAACATTACAAAGCCATACATACAGTATGCAGACAGTAAAGGAACTTAACGTTACCCCCGTATTTCTGACCTACTCTATCCATAAGGCGTTAAAATAAAGGCCATATGTATACTGTAAGTTATACAAATAACACTACACACACACACACACACACACACACACACACACACACTTTATATAACAATAAAGCGATTGTTGAGGCAAAAAAGTACATCGCTAGGCTGCTTAAGTTACAACGGTCGTCATTCACGGAATAAAATGCCAACCCCGCACAGCGACATATCAAATTTGGCATTAAACAGTGAAATCAGTGTGCTCTAAAACACAACTTATTAAAAATAAAGGTAAATAATTATATAATCATATTATTAATTTACCTTATAATCCTGCTTGCTGCGAGGTGCGTGACCGCCTGGGGAGGAGACGAGTGAAGAATCCAGAATGTTCGATGAAGTGAAAAAAATAAACAAACCGGTTGGGTCAAAATAACCCAACCCAGGTGTTCATAGTGAAAGAACCCCTCATAGTCCATTTGACCCAGCATGATCAACCCAACTGTGTGTTTACAGTGCCTCAAACAACCCAATATTTTGACCCAGCACAATTAACCCAGCAATGTGTTTACAAAAATAAACCAGCACTTTTTAGAGTGTAGACTTTAATGGCGACCAATTACGTTTTTTTTATGGTTTTATGGTCCAAACGGCTTCAGAAGGGCTCTAGCAAAACGATTGCCCATTTTCTTTTTTATATATACTTTTTTAATGACATCTTGGGTCATTTTAAGGAAGTTTTCATCCTGGATATGAACTTTTCCTTTAGCACAAATCAGAGTTACAGTCAAGCCTGAAATTATTCATACCCCTGGCAAAATTTGACTTAAAGTTACTTTTATTCAACCAGCAAGTTTTTTTTTTTTTTTTTGACCGGAAATGACACAGGCTTCTCCCAAAAGATAATAAGACGATGTACAAGAGGCATCATTGTGGAAAAAAATATTTCTCAGCTTTTATTTACATTTGAACAAAAAGTGGCATGTCCAAAATTATTCACCTTGGATTAATAATAATAAAAAAAAAACTTGCTGGTTGAATAAAAGTAAGAAAAACTCAGAATTTGCCAGGGGTATGAATAATTTGACTATACATTCAGCGACAGCTAGGAGGCACTGCAAACACCAATCCAGCCACAAGTTTAATATTATAATCAAAGCCAATTGCATAACTTTGCTGTCTTGTTTGGCACAGGATGAAGAGAATGCCTGATTCTCTTATCTCTTTGTGTTCAAGAAAAGCTTGTTAAAACAGACTGGACAGTGTTGATCGCTGTCACCGTGGCCTTCAGCGCAGCGGCTTTATTGTTTCTAATCATCTATGGAATTGTTTTCTTCTGCAAGAGAAGGAAGAAAAGTGAGTATCTGTGGGGATGAATCCCAGATTATTTGCTTTAGTGCAAGCCTTTTAAATTATTGATGCAATTCTGGTCTTAATTTGTAATCAGATCGTTTTATTTCTGCTTTCCACAGAGTCGGGCTACCAAGAGGAGATCAGGAGGTGAGAAATGAGCTCCAGTGTGTTTTTTGCATTTAGGAGCAATTGAAAATGCAGTAATGTGAAATTGAGAAAACATTTCTTTCAAAGCTTTTATTACTGCTTTTATTGAGTGTTTGTTAACAGGTCTGGGCTTCCATTTCAGGGCACGAATCCAGTCCCAGAATAGGACACCTGCCACAGAAAATGTGCAAGGATGGGACAACCGAGGATATAATAGAGATGGACGTGACGGTGTGTTTTTATTTTCCTTTACTGCCATCTATTACAATGCAATGATTCAGGAAAACATGAATGAACTCTGTACTATGAACTATCATGTGCTTCTCTTTATTGCAGGACGCACCAACGGTGGAGTCTGGTACACAAACCATTCTAACAAACATCAGGTGATGCCTCAAATTAAGTTAAAGCTTCTTGATAATTTACTCACCCCCATGTCATTCAAGATGTTCATGTCTTTCTTTCTTCAGTCGAAAAGAATTGAAGGTTTTTGAGGAAAACACTTCATGAATTTTCTCTATGTAGTAGACTTCAGTGGGAGCCAAGGTCCAAATTGGGTTCTACACGAGGAAAAAGGGTCTTATTAGGGGTGGGCCATATGACCTAAAATTAATATCATGGTATTTTTCATCTTTTGAACGGTGACGGTATAATATCACGGTATTACTTTTTTTTTTTGGTACATTTTGGGAGGAGTAGCCTGTCCTGTCCCTTTAGTATGTGAATAAAGTTAATATTTGTATAATATAATAAGTAAATGGTAGGTATCCTTATCAAAAAGAGACATGGGAGAGTATTATGCATTCTCAACATATTTATTTAGCAAAAAACCTAAAGATCTTACTTAACAGTGTACAACAAAACAAAGATATTTTTTTATTGAAATTTAATTTCTGCAATATTTAAAACCTTTAAATAACTGGGGGAAATCAACCCATGGCAACAGTTTAAAAGTAGACCAATTCTGGGTGGAAAAACACGGACTTGGCAACCCTGCATCCAACACGAGCTGCTGGAGTTAATGTCATTGCACACATGAGTACGAAATTTTCGTCCGAGATTTTTGCATGTAAAAAAAAATACAGGTTATGTTAATCGAGTTTACACACTTCCTCTGAAACTTTCGTCCGTCATAAAAAATTTGGATCGTGTTTGATTTTCTGCATTTTCGCATCCATAATAAGCAATTTGATAAGGATGGCGAATATGAGAAAACTAATAAAAAATGCATACGAAAATCAGACTCAGTGTACAATGACCTTTAGATTTGAATGATCACGGGTCGAAAGTAAAGAGAGATGACAAAATAGACTGGAGGATTTGCTGCAATCTTGTGCTCACTGACAAATATCTATTATAAGATGTGCTGCTCCCTTTACACAGAGTGTGCGTTATCGCAAAATCGAAAGTAAAAGTAAACAGCGCGAGCACTCATTTAAAAGCGATTTCTATACCCTGCATATTGAAAGTGCGAAAATTATATACAATATTAGAATATTTGCGGGTGCGCCGATAAGAAAAAAATATGGAGCTCAACTAAATATCGCGCCAATTTTGTGATATGGCTATGTAGTGTGGGGCTGTATCCGAAATCGCCCCCTATAACCTATTCACTATTCCCTACATTAGTCCACTCATACAGTCCACTTGAAGGAGTGAATGAAAATGAGTGAGTGAATTCGGACACTAAGTGCACCGGAAGGATTGCCGCTTTTGCATAGTATTGCTATACTGTTTAACAATCATTTAAAACGGATAGTTCGAGTAGTAAGATTAAAGGATTTATCTTGAACTATGTCAAGGAGTTTACGTATAAACCTTGGTTAAACAATTTAATAATCAATTTACAACGAATTTGTACCTGTGTTGTACGCTGTATTACGCAGTGGACGAGCGCGTTGTAAAATGAACAGATGGATGATTCAGCTGCGGGCGCCATCGTCTGGAGAGACGCGGGAATTCAGTCAGCGCGCGACTCTCACAGTGCATTATGGGTTATCTCTAGCTGTTGAGCGTACATCGGTTGTACACTCGTTTTCGCGGTGCATTGTGGGATTGAATGAGTGCACTCGGGAACGTTCACTATGGTTTCGAACACCACTTAAAATGGCTGTCCCCTCAAATAGTGCCCTATTTGAGGGTATAGGGGGCGATTTCGGATACAGCCTGGGGCTCGGGTTGGGTGGGCCAAGCTTCTGATTGGGTGGCCCGTGGAGCCGGGCCTGTAAGGAACTAAGAGCATTCTAGAAAGAGCTTTGTGATTGGATGGAAATTTCAAGGACATGCAACTGATATAAATATTGGTTGGACGTTTAGGGGGGAGTATGTGGGAGTATTTGGCCGCTATTCACAGAGAATTTAGTAACGTCAATGATTCTAATAAGCTCAGGCCGGTCGTCCCAATTGCCACTCTGCCCCTGGTATAGGCTACAGGCCAGACCTTTCTTCACGATGTTTCACCAGTCGTTTAATGGCCACTCCCCTTTACCCTACCACCTGCAAAGCTGATACGAATATGTTTTACTTTTTTATTTACAAGATATATAGTATAAAGACAGGTATTCAGACCACAATTGAACGTTTGAAGAAAATGTAATGCCTTATTATTTTGAATTAGCTATTATTGATATAAATGCAACCGTTCAAGGCACTTAATTGATTTATTACGGTATTGACAGTATTTAAAAATCCATGTCGTGGCGCAACATCACACCGGTGATGACTATGATACCGGTGTAGTAGGGCTGCACGATTAATCGCACGATGTTGTGAGGCGCGTTTGGTCAATGAAGCTGGTACTTTGATTAGTAGTAAATCTCCATCACGTGCGTTCAGCTGGAGCGGCAATTAATACACAGAGATGTAAATCACTGACAAGCTACGCCAAATCGCGCTCAAAATCGCATTCGACATCGTGCGATTAATCGTGCAGCCCTACGGTGTACCGCCCACCCCTAGGTCTTATCTAAAAAAAGTATAAAAATTTATATACTTTGTAACCACAAATGCTTATCTTGGACTAGTTAGACCTCATGCATGACCTTGTCAATGATTACGTAATGCGTAAAGTCCCAGATGCGCATCGCAGAGCTCAGATGGGATTGTGTTGAGTCATTTGAAGCTCCATTGAAACTGCAATTTGGACCTTCAACCTACTGATCCCCCATTGAAGTCCACTATATGGAGAAAAATCCTGTAATGTTTTCCTCAAAAACCTTACTTTCTTTGACTGAAAAAAGAAAGACATGAACATCAAGACTCTAGATCTAATACAAATCTTTGGTTTTTCAGATGCCTGATGGCTTTTTTGATGATGGTCACAGGAATCACAGACACATGACGATCGTCTAAATGTTGGACTTTACAGACAGCAGGTGTTATGGTTGTCTGTCTTGTTTTTTCTTGCACATAAATCCATATCAGCACTTATGGTGATCTGTTTCACCCCCACTGGATTATTTATTGGAACACAGAAGGATTTTCTTGGTGGTCTCAAGACGTGAACACTGGGCTTTTGGGCTTTGGCAGACAAATGTGGTCAAAATGAGGACAGTCAATGGATCTGTTGGAAATCACTTGTCTGTTGCTAAACAAACTGATATGACAGAAGTGCTGATTCATTTTAAAACCCTTGCATGTGCATAATGCATTCATCACATGCTTGTTTCCACAGCAGGTTTGTTTGAATCAACATCTTCCTGTTTTCTCCAGAATGGTAAAATCATAAGCATATGGCACCACACACCCCACAGGAGTTTTGCTTCCTGTTTTTTATAGCTGCTTACAATTAAACCAAAGATTTTTCATGAGAAGTGTTTAGAAAAATCATCTTACGTGACACGTCATGCTTCACGAAGCATGATGCGGTTAAACAATTCATTTAAACCACTGATCTTTAACTCCCCACAGAGTGAAAACTGCGTAAAAGTGTCTTGAAATGAATTGGAACTCTGTGATGCTTATTAATACATCAATCAATCACTTTGTAATATCAAATTTATAAAGACCCTCTGTGTAGTTTTCACTTACACTCTTAAAAATAATCAATGCTTCCATGAAGAACCTTGAACATGCATGGAGTCTTTCAAATGCAGAAAAGGTTCTGCATTTGGTCAAATGTTCTTCAAAATGGTTCTTTGAAATGTTTACTGAAGGTTCTTTGGGGAGCCAAGAATGGCATGGCATTGCTGCAAATACATCCTTTTGGAACCATTATTTTTATGAGTGCACATGCGTTTCACACATTTTAACAGCACTAAAATCCATTAAATGGATAGGCATTTTGAACAAACCATTTTTTATAAACCTTTGGTGTAATGAATAACAAAACTGATTTTATGTTTTAATGCTTAAAACAAGAAAAATATGCTGCCTAAATAAGAAAAACTGTATTATACTTAATTCTCAATTAATTAACCATATACATTTTTTTCTACTAATTTTAAGGATATTTGTATATTTTATTCTAAAAAAGGGACAAAAGGCAAGATTAAAAACATTATTTTAAGCTTTTTTTGGTGTGACAGCATATTTATGTGGTCATAAATTCTTGTGTATGTAATAAATGATTTTTTCTACAATTATTGCTTGTTATGTGTCAAAATTCAATGATCTATCTATCTATATATCTACCTATCTATCTATCTATCTTAGCTGACTTCATTATTCCGTTTTTACAATATTTCAAAAATGCTTTCAGAAGCTGCAAAGCTGGAGAAATTTTAAATCAAAGAACAGCCACATAGATAACAGACAGAAACGCTCTGCTGCTCTTTTTCAAACGTTCCTTTAGTTTAGCAGAACATCTCGCTGCAGTGTGTATCTGACATTCTTATCCAAGCGCTCTGCAGTCAGTGTGTGTGAATATTAGCCCTCTTTCATCTTTTCCCTTAAAAAATAATGAATGCTCATAAATAAATAAATAAAGCACAGTTAATGGCCAGCTGTAGGCTGGCATCTATTCCCCTGTGGCTTGTTATGAGCTGTGGAGTCTTCCTCTAGCTCACGCCTCACTCCACCCAGCTCTGAGCTGGCTGAGCAGCTGATATTCTCCCACTCATTACGACCACACCAAAGACACTTCCTGTTATGTAACCAGCACTGTGTACCTCCAAGACACAGATATGGATCATCTCCAGTTTTATTCTAATATGAAACAAAATATCATGGCGAACCCTGTGGTGATGCCCTGGTGTATGATGGTATCAGCTGGTAATTTCAAAGAATACCATACAGCCATATATCACGGCTTCGGCGGTACGAGGGTGTAAATGCATAATAAACAACAACGGAACGTCTCTAAAAGCCCTCTTTTGTGCAAACTACTTCATTCCACCATGGCCGTCGGAAGCAAAATAAATGTGGGTGGGTCCTCCCCCAGAAAAAAATTACTGTAGTATATGCCATTTTCTGTAGTCTAGTGCCTTTTATTTAATGTATTTATTTACAATGCAAATAGGCCATATTTACAAATATTACAAAAGACGGTTATCTAAGCATGTTTTCAGTGGCGTAAGTGATAATACGTATAACACATTTTTTTTTTGACGCGGGAGACCCCAGTTCGCGTCCGCCTTTTGGTGAAATAATTTTCGAAATCGTCTCCCTTTTCACACATCGGAAAGGCATTTGTTTTCAATAAAAATTAATGAAATAATCGGAAACTTGAAATAAAGTATCAGCTAAGGTGAGGTGTATCTGAGCAGAAGTTACGCTGCTTTGTTTACTTTGCTGTGTCTCGGGAGTGCTGCAGGCGCTAGTGACTAGTGAAAACACAGAATGAATTTAATTTATATGGACTCTGAATAAGCCAAGTGGAATGAATTTGAGGAAACCACAGCATGTAATTTAAGGCTGTTTTGGAGTTTAATTTATTAATGCATACCTCATACAATGGATTTGACTGAGTCTGACGGCGCTCTGAAAAGTGCAAAGACATACTCGCTGAATAGAGACGGTAAAAGTGGGTGGGTCCAATATCATTGGTCTTCAAAAGTGGGTGGGTCCTGTCCCACCCAAGTACAATGGTTCCGACGCCCATGCATTCCACCATGGATTCAAATCTCAGTTTGACTATTTAACAGCTGAGTCCAAGCCTCAGTTACTAATTCGAAAATGTCCCTTTAGAACTAGTAACAAAGGAATGTTGAGTTGCTTCATTGAAAGTTTATTTTATTACTGTATTAAAACCTCACTTATGTAAGTATTATGAGAGAGAGATGGACTGAGTGAGTGTAATTACCTGCATTTGATACAGCATTCATTCTTCAGCTCAATCTCATATTCACAATAAAAAATTAGGGGTGGGGGAAAAAAAAAATCAATGCACCTAACTATCGCAATTCTTTTTGAAAAAAATCGACTGATTTATCTCAGAATCTATTTATATTTAATTATTTTACTTTTCCTGAGAGGCGTTGGGGAGAAGTTACTGCTTTTATGTATAATTATTTATACATAATTAATTTCAGGGTTTGTACAACCTTTGAGAGAGAAATTCAAGGACGTTTTTAATGACTTTCCAGCATTTAACATAACTATTTCCAGCATTTTAAAGCTCTAAAATGATCTAAAATGTAAAATTGGTTTTGCCGAGAAAACATGACTAAACATGACTAAAACGGTTTGCAAAGTAACATAGCGCTTTGTTTTATTTCAGAAAGTATTTTTTCTACTCATTTTGTTGAACATTTGAATCGGCAGACTAGCGTATCGCCCCAGCCCTAATAGCAGTATCGAATCGCAATACTTGTACACTGTAAAAAAAAAGCCGTAAAATTTACAGGAAAACCCTGGCAGCTGTGGTTACCAGAGTTTTACTGTAAAAAATACGGTAGCAATGTTTTACATTTTACGGTTTTCACTTAAATATACAGGTAAATACCGTAATTTCTGATTTTTGATAATTGATATAATGGTGATGTACCAACCTTTTGAAGTACTGAAATCTGTTTTGTACCTTTGCAATACACTGATAACCACCAAAAGCAGGTGGTGATGACAACATCACATGATCAACCAAAGCCCATTACAAGGAGATTTTAAATAATAGAATATATAGAAGGTGCACAGTGTCATTCACACAAACACTAAACACCATCATGGTAACACACATAAATCTGATTTAAGGCAAAAAACATTAATTTAACAGCATTATATGTAACATATAACCCTAATGTACAAAACTGGCAAGAAAAATCTAAGAAGAAAAAGTTATTTCCACAAAAAACATCGAAAAAAAAAAAAATAAAACACAGGGAATTCTGGGAATGTCAGTTTACGGTTATTCACAGTAAATTTTACCTTCTTTTTCACTTCAAAAAACGGTATACTGCCGTAAAATTACATGCAATGTCCAACACAGTTTTTTACCGTATATAGAAGGGGAACTTACCGTTAACCATATCACAGGTTTTTACCGTAGCATTTTTACAGTTTTTTACCGTTAAATTCACGGTCATTTTTTACAGTGTACAATCGAAATTCTAAAAACACAATACATATCGTATCGCCACCCAAATATTGTGATAGTATTGAATCAGGAGGTAGATGTATCGTCCCATCCCTATAAAACATTAATTTGAGTGTCTGCTGAGGAAAGGGATATCTTTGCCATAATATCGTTTCATTTGTGAAGTCTGATTTCCGATGACAGTGCTGCTCAGTGCATTTGTCGTCTGTGTCTTACAAGGTGTTGTTGAAAGTAAAAAACACTTTTGTTCAGCATTTCAGTCTCTTTAATATGAAAGTCTTTACCGCTGCCTCATAAAAACAGTTTCTTGTCGCCATCTAATTGGCGGAACAATGTAACAAAAATCACCATTATGAACACACCCAATACTAAATACTATTATTATTTATATAAAATATAATTTATTGAATAATAATAATATTTAAAAAGAAAAAACAGCCATCATAAAAGCTGCTAAGCATTTCAGTCAAAAGAACAAAGGCAGCGCTCTGATATACAGCATTGAAAATTAGCTCTGGGACAAATAATATATAAATGCAACCAAAGACCGGCTGTTAGATTTATGCAAAAGTAATTGTATATCATGTTTATCCACTATAGAGAGGTGAGGCTGCTCTCATCATTATCACTGAACAGCCGCTGAAGCCCTGAAGCTCACATCTCCAAAAAATGTTGAAGCTAATTTTCAAATGGACATTTTTATTAACAAACTGCATATTTAAAGCATATTTAAAGTATGTTCTTGCCTAAAAACCTCCCAAAACTACATTCCGTGACACAAACAGCAATTTTATCAAATTATTATTTATAAAATTCTTTATAAAATTATAGTGGATTTGGGCAACCACCATGACACTCGCTGTGAGAAATACTGCAAGCGGTGTGATACAAACAGTGAAACAATTAGAGCTCTATTATAAATAGAATATCGGACTCCTCTCAGCCAATCAGATTCAAGAAAATGCGTCTATGCAGGTTCAGAAAGCTCTCAGATTTCATCAAAAATATCTTAATTTGTATTCCGAAGGTGAACAAAGGTTTGGAACAACACAAGGGTGAGTAATTAATGACAGAATTTTTTTTTTTGGGGGGTAAACTATCCCTTTAAAAAGTCAAAAGCATTCTCACTTAAAAGAACACAGACCTTCAGAGTTGCCGTCATTAAATATTTAGAGTGTGAGCAGAAGTAAAGTTCTCCACAGATCTTGGCACACTATTAACAAGCTCTCAGAATAGCTGCTTAATGCAGTTGGTTTGAATGACTGTCTTCTCCTGAAGCAAATGATCATAGATGTGAGAAGCGTAAAGGTCAGCCAGACTCCGCAGTTTATTTGTCCACACAATCTAGCGGGATCTTTTGCTAAAGGCACTCTGGGAGTTAATGAACCACCGTTGTGTTTCGGAAAAAACCAGACAGAAATACGGCAACCTCTAAAACTGATACACCAGGGTGGTCTTGCCAGAAGACAAAGCCTGGTCTCAGGCAAAATTTAAGAGCTAATGATCGGAGAGGAAATATTATCACCTTTGCTCACAACCTTGCTTTTAAAGATTTATCACTTTCTCACAATAAAACCTCCAGAGACTGGCAAAACTGTCTGTTCTCTCTATATATACCCCTACAAGCCGATGGAAATGCTTCTGTTGTGGTTGCATGGTGGATACTCACTCGAGACCCATTTCTGTCTGTCTATTTTTTTTAAATAACATGCTATTTTTGTGCTTTAAAAGTTTCTTCACAGCGATGCCATGAAAGAACCATTTTTGGTTCCACAAACAACCATTCAGTCAAAGGTTCTTTAAAGAACCATCTCTTTCCTACCTTTTTATAATCTGAAGAAACTTCTTTCGCCACAAAGAACCTTTTGTGAAAAGAAAGGTTCTTCATGAAACCATTTAGACAAAAAGGTTCTTCTATGGCATTGTGAAGCACCTTTATAGATAATCATATTCGTTTAGGACTGTTTTTGCTTGTAAACAGTGTTTGATCTGTGCAACTTTTTCACAGGAAAAAGCAATATTATTGATAGAGCACTCTATTTTAGCTGAAAACAACAGTTTGAAATTTTGAAGATTTGTTTCTTACAAACACGCAGGTTTTCACTTCAAAGGATGCCAATTGATGGACTGGAGTTGTGTCAATATGCTTTTAGACAATTGCAATATTTTTATCAGCTCAAATTTGGACTCAAATACTGAAGATCCATTGTTAAGCAAGTGATGTAATGCTCAATGTGTCCAAATCTTCAAATGTTAATTATTGGGTGAACTGTTCCTTTAAGGTTTAATGTTAAGCTCAGATATTGCTTTATGTGGTTGGAATGTGACGCATAATGGTGGGCTCTCATCCTAACAATCACTAATGCATCCTAAAGCCCCGCCAATCCATTTTCATAAGCTCTTTTAGCCCAAATTAATGTATTTAATGAATAGTCAGGTAGATTTCAGCTCAGTGGCACAGTTGAGGTAAAGACTGCACTGATCCCATTGGCCTGTTTGCAATTAGTATTCATTCAGTGCATCATTCGTATTAAGAGAGATGTAAACTCTTATGTTTTAATCTAAATTTTCTAGTCCACTAAACACGCAGGCATACTGTAATCAAGATCTTTCTCTCATCAGCATTGAGGATCCATGTACACAACTCCAGCCTCTTGCCAATCAATAATATGCATCATTAGTTAGTGCCAATTAAAATTGTATTGTACATGTTTCCATGGAGTTATCTGAAGCGAGGAGCAACTCCAACAAAATGTTCCAAGTTTTCCAGGAGGCCAGTAATAATTCAGCGTGATTCAGTGTCAGAGAGCCATTTACTTCAAATGAGCCCACTGTGAGTTGAACACTTCATTACGGCAGGCAGCTAATGAAAGTCAAAGAGAGGTGCAAGTGCATGACAAGTGTAGTGTGGTGAGGTCACTGTAAAGTCCTCACTGAATAATTTAGGATAATTATTCATTATAAGGCTTAAAATAATTTGTATAATTATAATTTAGATGTTATGAAGAAGATAAGTGGTGTTTGTCAATGCGAAACTCACCACCATGATGCCAGGGAGTTGTTATGTGGTTGCCAACATGTTCTGAATGGATTTTAGTGGACTGCAATGCAGTTGCTACAGGGTTTTTTGGTTCTTTGCCATTTTATTAAAGAACAATAATCGTATCATTCCCCAATTCGCCAGGATAGGAACAAAACTTGGTGGGACTGTTTGACTCTTGGCCCTAAATGTCTATATTCATATCATACGATAGACCTCCTTATTCCGAACAACTTTGCCTCTAGAACCACTGCTGTTAATCAAACTGTTTGTTAAATGATTAAGAAAATGTAAAAAAAAAAAAAAAAAAAAACTTACATAAGTTTAAAAAAACATATGTAAGCACTGAATCTGAGGTCACTTGAAAAAAAGTCACTTAACTTGGCCACTTGGTGGGGAAAAAAAACATAAAAACAGTGTGTAGCGCTAAAACCCTATTGTAATTGTTAGAATGGCCAGGGATCAGCAAACTCCACATAAAACTGACCGGGCAGACCAAACTGTAAGTCGCAGAGACTTGAAACTTAAAGGGACAGTAGAACTCCATCTACAACGTCACCAAGGCTCTCCCCAATCAGCCTGATGGGGCACTACAGCAATCAAAAGTACAAAATCTCTCATAACTCCTACATTGTTTGTCGCAGGCTTATGTGTCTTATGTTGTTGGAATCCTCGGGCTGATGTCAGACAAAACTCACAGATTCATAGAAAAAATCTGATTATGTTTTGAATTTTTTGAATTGACCAACTTTTGAAAACTAGTCCTTGGGTTTTCACCCGATCAAACCAAACCAGTGCAGAAAGATTCTCTGGAGAGTGAATATCAATAATTATCAATAAAAAATTGAACTTTTGACACTCTGTTGCAAAGGGACGCCAAAACGTTTGAAAGGGACAGGGCTACCTTTACAATAAATGGCTATAACTTTTGAACGGAATGAGTTTTCTTAGCCAAACTCACAACACATATGTAAGAGCTGAATCTGAGGTCACATGAAAAAAGTCACAGAGCTTGGCCACTTGGTGGCGCTATAAGAGGGGAAAAACATACAAACGGCCATAACTATGCAACCATTTATCTTGGTCTGGTCCAAAGTGCCACAAGTGGCTATGAGGACATTTGCACATCTTTAAAAAAGGGCAGATGAAATTTGAGCACCTGTTAGACAAGGTTAACGGAGGTCCAACGGAACAAAACTTGGTGGGACTGTTTGACTCTTGGCTCTAAAGGTCTATGAGAAATCTGAAGGGAATTGGCCACTGGGGGACAATATCACATTTTTCACGGGATTGTATATTGGTTTTTCACACATACACATGAGATTCATATCAAACCGTTGTAGAAAATGTAAAAAACAAACAAACAAAAAAACTACTTTTGTGAACTAATCCTAGGTTTTTTTACTCAATCAGGGAAAAAAACACTGCAGTACAATTCTCTAGACTCTAGGTCAATAATTATCAAATAAATGTTAAAATGTACCTTTTGGGAAGCTATAACGGGTCGTTTAGAAAAGGGGCCTGGCCAAATATACCCAAAAACCTATAAATCCTAAACAAAAACTCAAAACTTCACGAAACCTGCTGAGCACACGCAACAGGTGATTCTAAACAAGCACGCAAAGTCTTAGGTAGATAAAAACAGCCATAACTATGCAACCGTTTGTCCTATCGACACACAGTCTTGGTCCAAAGTGCCACAAATGGCTATATTTTCTTATCTTAAAAAACATGGCCACCATAGGCCGATGAACTTTGAGCACCTGTTAGACAAGGTTAACGGTGGTTAACATCGGAATTGCAAACTAGGCCTGTTTTTTTCTGGGGCTGCCTTTACTAAAACGGCTAAAACTTTTTAATGGAATAAGATGTCTTCGGCAAACTTACGACGCATTATGTAAGAGCTGAATCTGAGGTCACATGAAAAAAGTCACTGAACTTGGCCACTTGGTGGTGCTATAAGATGGAAAAAACCATTGACTGTAAAAAAATATGGACGTAGTGTTTGTGACGTCACCCATAAGTTTCTGAAGAGCGTTTTTGAAGCCTATAGTGGGCGGGATTCGGCCGTCGCCATCTTGAAATCGCGTCATCGCTCGTCACTCACGGATAATCGAAAATGGGCAAAGAGGCGGAACGTGGGTGTAGCTGTTTGCTGAAACCACACCAGCCTAGCGCGACAGTGGTGACAGCAGCAGCAATCCCCCTGTCACTCAAGTGGCCACGCCCTTAATTATGCAGAACTTTAAGGCTTAATATAACTTAAGGAAAGGAAGGAAAGGAAAGGGGGTGAGTGAGGCCAAGTATGGTGACCCATACAAGCAATTTGTGCTCTGCATTTAACCCATCCAAGTGCACACACACAGTAGTGAACACACACACACCGTGAACACACACCCGGAGCAGTGGGCAGCCATTGCTGCGGCGCCCGGGGAGCAGTTGGGGGATCGGTGCCTTGCTCAAGGGACTCACCTCAGTCGTGGTATTGAGGGTGGAGAGAGTGCTGCACATTCACTCCCCCCACCTACAATCCCTGCCGGACCTGAGACTCGAACCTGCAACCTTTGGGTTACAAGTCCGAATCTCTAACCATTAGGCCACGGCTGCCCCCCCTTAAACGGATGAGTTATAAAAAAAAAATTTACCCACCTCACAGTTGACAAGAAGGGCGAAATGAGCTATATAGACCAAAATCACTTTTTGTACCAGGCTGTAAACATATTTTTTTCTGCTGTAAAGTTGGGCATTTTAATATGGGGCATCTATAGAATTGACTCCCTTTTGCAGCCAGTCTCTAGCGGCCAGTCGATGAATTGCAGTTTAAGACACTTCCGTGTTGGTTTTAATAGAGAGAGCGGGAGGTTGCCGCTTGGAAAAAAAACATAAAAACGACCATAACTATGCAATAACACAAGTGGCTATAAGGACATTTGCGTATCTTAAAAACATGGGCTGATGAATTTGAGCACCTGTTAGACAAGGTTAATGGAGATTGATTGGAACAAAACTCGGTGGGACTGTTTGACTCCCAGCCCTAAAGGTCTGAGAAATTTGATAGGAATTGGTCACTGGGGGAGAGGGGGGGTTGGCGATGTTGCATTTTCAAGAGCGTAAACGACTGTATATTGCATGTTTTTTTACACATAGACATGATATTCATATTGTATGATAGACCTCCTCATTGTCAACAACTTTGCCTGTCTAGAACCTCTGCTGTCAATCAAACTGTTTCTTAAATGATTGAGAAAATTTAAAAAACCTACTTTTAGTCACAGGTTTTTTGCTCAATACAATTCTCTGGACTCTCTAGGTCAATAATCATCAAAAAATGTTGAAATACAACATTTTCGCTACAACGATCAAAAAGCACAAAATCGCCCATAACTCCTAAACCTCTCGGCACAGGCTCAAGTGTCTTATAGAACCACATCGGACAAAACACACACATCAGATTCACCCATGGCAAGATTTTCTGATATTTAGCATTTTTTGTAAAGCATCCTTTTGTGAACTAGTCCTAGGTTATTTGCCCGATCAGAACCAAACCAGTGCAGGAAGATTCTCTGGAGAGTGAATATCAATAATTATCAAAAAAGTAAAACTTTCAACTCTTAGTTGCAGAAACACCAAAACATTCAAAAGGGCCAGGGCTGCCTTTACTAAAATGGCTATAACTTTTGAACGGAGTGAGATATATTTGCCAAACTCACAACTTATATGTAAGAGCTGAATTTAAGGTCACATGAAAAAAGTCATGAAGCTTGGCCCCTTGGTGGCGCTATAAGAGGGGAAAAAAAAAAAACATGGTCGCCATAGGCCGATGGATTTTGAGCACCTGTTAGACAAGGTTAACTGAGGTCAGTTGGAACAAAACTCAGCCAAGGGAATTGGCCACTGAACAACTTTGCCTCTAGAACCACTGCTGTTAATCAAACCATTTGTTAAATGATTAAGAAAATGTAAAAAAAAAAAAAAAAAAAAAATACATTTGCAAACTTGTCATAGGCAGTATAATAATTCTCTGCACTCTATGTCGATAATTATCAAATAAATGTATCCTTTAGGAAGCTATAACGGGGTTGTTTAAAAAAGGGGCATGTCCAAATATATCCCTAAAAGCCTATAAAACCTAAATGAAAACGTCTCAAGGTTACGTATGTAACCTCAGTTCCCTGAGAATAGGGAACGAGACACTGCGTCCTCTAGAGGGCGCTTTGGGGAACGCTGCAGCATGACTCGTGTCTGAAGAATACATAGAAAAACTACATGAAATGGCCGGCCCTATTCTCAGGGAACTGAGGTTACATACGTAACCTTGAGACGTTCCCTTTCGAAGGGAACTCTCACTGCGTCCTCTAGAGGGCGCTTTGGGGAACGGATATACCCACGCTGCCATGCTGAGGGGAGTGCATGCTATGCCAGCGAGCACTAAGCAACAATTCTGAGAGGAATTGCCCCTACTAGGACGTGGTGACGGCTGTCAAAACGTTATCCCCCACGGCCAGAGGCCTGAACTGTTACCCACTTACCTGGACTGGGTTAGAACCCAGGGCACAGCTCTAGGCTTGGAATTAGAGTAATTCCTTCTGAGGGAAACGGCTAAGTTTCAATGGAAACTTAGACTTGTCAGAACAAGGAACTACTGCAACATAGGGCCTAGTTCCCTCAGGAACTGGCTCCCATGTGAGGGCAGCAAACCTGTCCTGGGTCCGTTCAAAGGGCCACTAGTAGTGGCACGCCCTGATAGTGGATGGTCGGTAGACATCAACAGTGATATCTAAAGAGTTGAACCCAGGGGACCGGGGTTTTAGGCCAACTCCAATAAATGGGAACGAGGCGAGACGCGTGACCCATACCATAAAGGGTTTAAGGAAGAACCCAAGACTTGGTGGGAACTTACCACACATGTGGATTTCATAGAAGTGCCCCAGGTGTATGTGCACTTACCACTCTTGTGGATTTTATGAAAGATGCCCAGGCGTAGTGTGGGACACCTACCGAAATAATCGGATTTAAGGAGAGTGTTTTCCCAGGGGGTTTCACTACCAGCTCCATGCCGTCTAAAGAGACGGAAGAAGGGGATAACCCTCACGATGAGGGGATTGCCATGCTGCACCCTACTCCGGACAGAAGCTCGCAAGCTATCTGTCAACAGAGAAAAACATGGAGCTGAGACCATCCTGTAATAGTGGACGATAGTAGAGGACAAATTCCTAACCCTGATCCACAGGGAGCATCGCTCTCCAGAAGGGGGAACTGCTATCAGGAAACCCTTAATGAGAAGGGGGAGCGTGCACAGCCCGGTCCACACGACCTGTATAAAGGTCCGGCAATCTCACGAAGGTGGGTTGGCGCTCATAGAGGACCCTTCCAAAGAAGGGGAGCTGCGTAACCCAACAGGAGCGAATGCTCTCACTGTTACCCTTCATAGAGGGGAGCATACATCCAGAATACAAGGCTGGAGAGTAAAAACCTGAAGTATGAAGGTCAAGCTCCTCACCCTGAAGCACAGGGAGGAAAACTTGGCCACCAAGGAGTGGTGCTCTTATTTAGTGAACCCTTGAGAAAGGGGGCACGCCAACATCCTTGCAGAAGGTCAGTAACTCTCAATAGTCTACCCGGGGTAGACTCCCACCCTAAGAAGGGAGGAAGACTTTCCGACCTGGGATGGTGCTCTGAAGGGAACCCTAGACAGCAGGGGAGCTATAAGGTCGGCTCCAAAACCCTGCACACAGGGAGGAACGCGAGTTCTTACGCTCTAAAGGATCCTTTCCTCAGAAAGGGGAGCACTGGGTGCCTTATAGAATTCTGGGTTCACTCCAGAATTAAACCATGAGGACAGCTCCCTAGCCCTGAGACCAGGGGGAAAAACCATCCTATGATTTGACACTTCGTAAAACCTTTCTTCGGAAAGGGAAGTGAAATGAGGCCTGAGGAGCGAGAATCGACCCTAAGGTGCCAGCTTTCTGAGGTGTTTTAACACCAAAAGATGCTCAAGCCCTTCCACAGAGAGGGAGGCATCCGTCAACCTGGGTGTAGATTCTACATCAAGCATTACCCCGGCCCTCAGGCTAGAATGAGGTGGCTTGAGATGAGTCACAGAGTGACGCTCAGTTAGTAGAACCCTTTCCGCAGAAAGGGGAGCGTTCACATAAGTAAACTGGAATCATAACCCAAAATTGGAAAGTGGTCACCAGGTGGTGCTCAATTTAAACCTTTTTCCACAGAAAAGGGAGCATCCTTTAGTTGTTCGAGTCTGCAGCGAGCACTTCCCCCGCCCTCAGGCGTATTGTAAAAAAGGGGGGTGGCCTGCCAGCACTCCTATTCAAGCGAACTCCTATCTCAACAGGTTAGAGAAGCTCTGTCTCCATGGAAACCAGATGCTAAAAGAGGAAGTTTCCTCTGGGTTACCTAAACAGGGTCCAACGGAATCCTGTAGTTCACTTAGGAGAGGACACGAAGGGGATTCTCGTACACAGGCTATCTGCAACAGAGTTAAACATGCTAGGGCAATCCTAAAATGTATTTTTAAGACGCTTACCTAGGTGAAGGGAAAAACTCCCACGTTTAACCACTGAAAGGGAGGAAACCTGTTCTGTAGGCTGTCCTTTCTGGATCGAAGTGTTGGAAGACAAACACCACCATACGACCGGAGGGAGGGGTGCTTCGTTGAATTATAAATATTCCTTCCTAAGGAATAAACACAACACACAAAAACAGATCCAGAATAACATCTTGTAAGTCATGAGGACAAATTCCTAACCCTGAAGGCCAGGGAGGAACGCCCGTCCTGGCGAGGGGGCGCTCATTGGGGACCCTTTCCTCGGAAATGGGAGAGCCCAGCTCGTGCGTGAGGCCTGAAGAGTGAGAATCAGCCTGGACAAGAAGGACAGGCCCTTAACCCAGATGAACCGGGAGGAAAACCTGGCTCTGTCAGCGAGAAACGGTACTCTGAATAAACCCTTTCCGCGGAAAGGGGAGTACTACCTCGGTCGAACCGACCCTGCCTTCGTTTTTTTTTTTTTTTTTTAACTAACAGGGGGATCAACAGACCCCCGTCCAGGTGGATTTATGTTCCTGCCTCAACGGGACATAAATTCCCCAGAGCATTGCTCACACGCAGGTCTCCGATGAGAGAATACATGCACTCCTAGACAAAGAGAAGCTGAAGACAGCGAAGATGTATTGTGTTGCACGGGCGCCTCTTTATGTTATGGTCGCCCGGTAGTGACGCAGCGGCAGCGACGTGCGCGCCGCGGTGACGTCATACGCTGTCGCTGGCCATTTCATGTAGTTTTTCTATGTATTCTTCAGACACGAGTCACGCTGCAGCGTTCCCCAAAGCGCCCTCTAGAGGACGCAGTGAGAGTTCCCTTCGAAAGGGAACTCAAAACTTCACGAAACCTGGTGAGCACATGCGACAGGTGATACTAAACTAGCATGCAAAGTTTTAGGGAGGTCGGACCACAGCTGGTGCTATCAGAGTCATAAACATTAAAAATCATGTTAAAATGGCAAATGACCTGTATTTGCCAAAATGCTTTTATAAAATCATTGATTTAGGTGGTTACAGGCTTGCTAAATATGTGCTTAAATGCCTTAAAGCACTTGAACTTCGGTAATCGCTGCTTGCAGCTATATTTATTGTTTGAATTTCGTACAAAATAACATTTGAAAGCCGATACGTTGTTTCATACCAAAAGTAACCTGCTCAGTCTTGTCTGTCGGCACTTTGTCAGTGTCATCTTTGCTCCGTGATGTATACTTTACTGCGTGAGAACATGATGTGAGTGTGAGAGCTCCATGGCTTGTCGGACGTAGCATCAGCAACAAAAGGGTGGGTCTTGGCGAAGGATCAATTGGATTGAATCAGATTGAAAAGTTCATAAGATTGTTACAGTCATATAAGCAGAAGCAATGACAGAATAACACTGGGCAGACGGTCTGAGAGGGGTTTCCTCTATAGTTGCAGGGCTAATACATAAGTAGGTTCACTATAAGCCAAGCTGTATCAATGCCAATGAATGTTTCCCCTCCTCCTCCTCTATCTCCTGCACTCATCTCGATGTAGGCACTTTCTGTGCCAGCAATGCATTGGAGATGATTCATAGGATTCTGCTAATGGTCATTGATAGTCTATCAGGAATAGCCTTAATTAAGGCTTAAGCATTCTCAAAGCCTTGTCAGTGTAATGAATAGCTGAAAAGTAATCACAAGTAGTAGACTTTAATTAAGCATTTGCTTGAATATGTACAGTAATGTGCTATTGCTGTCAGGTTCGGCTTGATAACTCTTATGTCTTTACATGAACCGGGAAAATTCTAGAGACTGCTTTTAAAAACACAGTCAGTGGTTTCTCTGGATCTTACTAAAGTGTTGCAGTGTGGGTCATTATCAAATTCAGAGCTCGGGGGCAGCAGAGACATTATATGACACCATGCAGCGCCATTAAACAGGGACTGTCTGCGGCACTGTTTACTCAGGAAAGACCAAAAATACAGAGACCCGAGCACAATTCTCTTATGTAAAGAAAAGAGCAGTGACCTTCTGCATGGCTGTGTTTGAATTAAAGTAATAGTTCACCCCAAAAAACTAAAAATGTACTCACAATCAGGCCATCCAAGATGAAGATGAGATTTAGGGAAATTTAGCATTATATCACTTGCTCACCAATGGATTCTCTGCAGTGAATGGAATTTTTGCTGAAAAAAAAAAATTATAAGTAATCCACACCACTGCAGTCCATCAATTAATGTCTTCCGAAGTGAAAAGCTGAGCATTTGTAAGAAACAAATCTATTATTACAGTAATTTTAACTTCAAACCGTTGCTTCCTGCTAAAATACGAATACTCAATCCATAACATCCCTGTTAAAAAAACAGCATATGCTGGTTAGGTATGTTTTGAAGCATGGCTGCTGGTTTGAGCTGGTCCTTGGTTTGTCCTGAGCTGTTCTTCAGAAAAATCCTTCAGTTTTTTTTTTTTTTCCCTCAGTTGTCCTCAGTGTGAAAAGATGGATCTTAAAACCATAAAGTCATTGTTGGAAAGGGTTCAAATACACTAAAATGCTGAAAAAAACTAAGAATTTGTGGGACCTGATGGATTTTTCTGAAGAACAGTGGACAGTTAAACTCTTTAGGACAAACAAGGAACTCATTAACAACTATCACTAAACAAAAAACAAACAAACAAACAAAAAAACAAACAAAAAGCTGTGAATCATTCAGGTAACAACAACACTGTATTAAGAATCAAGTGTATGTAAACTTTTAAATTGGGTAATTTTTATAAATTCAACTATTATTTTCTCATGTGGGCTATATGTAAAAGTCTTTTATGTGAAATATCTTATTCATGTCAGTACAAAATAAAAAATAACATGCATTTTGTATGATCCCTCATATTTTGGTAAAATAATTAACATTTTGCAGATTTTGTAAGGTGTATGTAAACTTTTGACTTCAACTGTATGCACAGATCAAGCACTGTTTTCAAAAATAGCTCTAAACAAATATGTTGGTTGATTTTAATGTGAGAGGACAACAGGCGATGTACTTTTTACTGAAGGAAGTGTTATAATGGTTCATGGACTCATATTTTTACTAGAAGTTATGGTTTCAAAACACCTTATACATACAAACAAAGCTTTTCACAAGATGTTAATTTCTGAACTATCGCCACGTTGTGGATTATTGATGTTTTTATCAGCTGTTTGAACTCTCATTTTGACGGCACTCATTCACTGCAGAGGATCCTTTGTTGAGCAAGTGACGCAATGCTAAATTTCTCCAAATCTGTTCTTGGATGGCCTGAGGGTGAGTACATTTTCAACAAAAAACTGTTCCTTTAAAGCGGTGAAAACGCAAAAGCAAGAAAATAAGTGTTTTCTTCCATTTATACACAGTTTATCATGAAATCCACGGTGACAAGTGCCCTGTAAGGCCTGTTTAGCCAAGTGTGAGTTAACAGCGAACACCAAGGACCGCCTTTAAATTTCCAATCTCCATTACAACGTCTCTTTTAAAGCTGATCTTCCAGCTTGTGTTAAAACAAGGCCATCGATTGTCATTTAACAAGCCAGCACATAAAATTTTTTTATGGGAGTACAAGGAACAAAGACAGAGATGTCACACAATTCTGATCTGGCTGCATTTGCAACGCTCGAGCTGGTTTTCACCCTGCATGGCACCAGAGAAATAGCTTGTGTTTAATGGAGCTCATCTGTTGAGAGAGATGATAACATCTGTGATAACCAAACTCGCTGCTCAGCGATTATAAAGAGCGTATGTGATGCACCAAGCCCCAAAACGCTTCGAAATTGTGTTAGTTTGTGGGTGGCTGCATGCAAACAGCAATTCTCCCCAAGCTCACATGATGCAGCGAAGGAGAAAACTGCACACTTTCCACTGATAAATGCATATGCTAATACACAAATGATTTATTAAGATAGCCTCTTATCAAGGACCATTCTCTTCATCACTAGGCACTAGGTCTTTTGCTGGTGAGGCATCTTCCTGCTGCTGTTTTAAAGATTACATTGATCCAAACTTCATTTATGCCAAGAACCACTGCTGCAGTGAAGCTTTTGCACCGGCGTTCATCTGAATCTATGCGAGTCAAGGGCTGCATGCTCTCTTTCTGCACAAACACGTTTGCCATCAGGTTGTGGAGGGAATACCTTAAAACAGTCTCATTTCTACAAACTGTAATGCAAACTGAATATATGTTTTTGTTTTACCTTAAATTTAACACTATATAGATACAAATGGACGATGTTAAATACGTTGATAGAAATATGTAGTGTAAGCAATATGTTTAAATGCATTGAAGGCTGCGTACACATATGTTTGTAAGTACACTCAAAATATGTAATTTATCATACTGTACACTTGTATAGGGCTGCAATTGTGCGCTTCAGTGATTATTCGGAAGATAAAAGTGGTGACATCAGGAGCGTTGACACCGGCAGCTTTCCATTGGTTTAGTGCAAACGTGATGACATGAAAGGGAGTTGGAGCTCCAAGTATAAAACTCCAGCAGGCGCACAAACCCACGCAGCGCACGGACTGAAGGACTGCATCACTGCTGCTCTTCTGCCGATTCCACCCTCTTCATCATCATACTCATCATCCAGCATGAGTGAGGTGAGCTTTCCTCATATAGCTACTATAACCCTCTCCGTGCACGATGCATTACTCTACTGTAACGAGCTAATGGGGTTTCCCTAGGAGGAAATTCTCTTTCAGTGTTGGGGAGACCTAAAAAATGCAACATTTAGACAATGCTTTGAACTTGCAGTCAGATATATTCCGCGTTTGTGGAGTTTGAGTGCGTGTTTTATTCACCACAGCCGCAAAAAATCGGTTTAAAAACTGAAATTGCACCTATTTATTAGAACAACATGCTTAGGAAAGCTTAGAAGAGCGCGACGGATTGGGAATATTGTTTTGTTGGATGTGTGCGCGCTGGCAGATTGTCGAATCAGCATTATCCACGCGATGATTAATGATGCAACAAATGACATCTGTCAGTTAAGTCTCAAGACTAACCTCGAATGACACTGAGATGATAAGCTAGTAGTAAATTTGCTCTCTTGATTTTTAATTCGAATTAGTAGGCTATGTTGTTGCATCAAATGCTTTTAATTTGCACATACGTTTAGAATTCCCTGGCGTTTTTACCATCCACATGATAGTAATAGTTTCATTTTTTACGCATTTTCGCGAACCTTTCTGTTAGAGCTTTTTAGAATTTGTCTTTCAATTATGGCTATATTAAACACGTTTGTGTCTAATGCAGTTTAGTAATTCGTTGGGATCTTTTAATAAACTGAATTGGTTTACAGAACAGGTTCGTTCGCATGATTCTGTTCTCGAGTCAACAATGCACTAATTCACTGAATCAGTTTCTTGTGGAAATTTTCGACTCGTAATGGTCCAGATTAACAGTTCACTGAATCATTGAATCAAAAATCGTCTTTTTCGGTTATTATTCCCGTAATTCCCCTTATGTATCCTCACTGACAATCGAAAAACATTTGACATGTTAGATTCACAATGATCTGTGATTCACGGAACTCACCGACTCATTGAACTAATATGACAACAAGCAGCAATGTTAACCAATGAAAGTAAATTATGACAGTTTTATCCACCTTATTTTTTCCGTAAGAGCGGGTGTGGCCATTTATAAATTTAATGTGTCTGGCTTTTGGTTGTATCCGCTTCCAGCTGTTTTTAACTGTAGAAAACAGCTTGTTTTGCTGCTTGATACTGCAAACTGGGGTGTCTTACCATATTATTTTAATGTATTATCTTAATTATGAACACAATGGTTTGTAGTTCATGGTTTTAATGTTAAGTTGCTTTCAGTATGGCTATAATTTCTCGCAATATGATATTCAAACTCACATTAGACATTTTGAACATTGAAATATATAAAGCACATAATCAGTATCTGAGATTGTAATTGTCATACTTTGTATGTTTTTGTTTCAGCCGTGACATCGCAGAAACAGAAACATTTTCTGAAATAGAATTGTTGTGTGTCGCCAGCACAGCTAGTTAGGACAAAAATATTGAAAAGATACCTTTAATCGCGTGTCGTGGCATTGCGTGTAGTTAGGACACTGTGTAACATTACCAGAAAACAGCTTACTTCCGCATTGAAAAGTAAAGTGGATAAACAGAGTCGGTTTTATTAACAAAATTTTAATAAACGTCTAAAATTATATAAATAAAAACAGCTTTCGCTATTGAATTACATACAAAGGTTTTAAATGGATGTTATTATTTTAACATGTTCCTTGGGGTTTACTTACAACATTAATAAAGTTCTTGGCACACACACACACACACAAAAAAAAAAAAAAAAAAAATTATGTGGAAAAATTATTATTGTCAACCCTGTTTTTAAGGGGTGGGTCCTTTAAGGTTTGTCAGTAATTGGCCACTGTTATGATTGGCTAACATCATTGCATAGGAAACAGTATCAATTCCCTCTCGCTATTGCATGCGAGTGTTTTGACAACATCAAAATAAAACACTCATTTCCAGACGAAGCGTTATGAAATAATTTACTTATAGTTTGTGATGCAGCTGCAGTCAGATCTAATACTGCTTCATTCTACAACAAATGTTTCTTTGTAAACTCTCCATGACTGTACCTTGTTTACAAAACAAAGTCCTCAGAATCGTCTAACATGATCTGGGGTGCCATTAAATATAAACTATCCACTTGTTTCATTATGCTGGGATCCTTTTGATATCACAAACAAAACTATTTAAACCAAACATGTCAATACGACCATTCTTTAAATCCTTTTGTCCTACTGACGACAGACTCGAGCGCGAGACTGTGTCAGAAAGCGAACGCGCAGTTGTATTCAGTGTAGACAAGATAGTGGTGATTGTAATTTCTATTTGCTTTTGACAATGCGACACTTAGCATAATCAATTGTCAGCAGTTAAGCATCTGAACGCAAGTAGGCGGGGCCTATGACAATGTCTTGCTCTGGAGGCAGGGTTTATGCAAATGACTGCATCCGGGTGACATAATCTGGCACCTCGGATCCAAACAAGCCACTTTCTGATGGTTTTTACTGTACATAAATGCTTTTTTATTGATGATGAGACTTGCATTAAGCATACAAAAACCTCAAAAGGTCAAAAGATCAAGTTAATTTGGTTCCTCATGTCATGACGCCTTCAATCGTGGCTCCAATGAACCTAACTATCAGACATAAAATGACAAACCTTATATATGACTACTGGAATGTTACAACACCTAATATGCCACGCCATGGATCATGACACAAAGAACCACTGATTTGGTTTTATTTTGAGTGTTCGAAAGAACCGATTCCAGAAATGATTCTGACTTGCCATCACTACTGCCTTGCACGCACTTGAAATGCCCGAAGCCCGCGCGTCTTGTCTTTGATAGTGAGCGTGCATGTGCATTTTTGCATAGTGCGCGTCAACCCACTGCAGCAGCAGTCGATGCGAAGCCGCTTCCCTCACAGCAGGAGCAGGAAATGTAGGAATGTTATATAAATGATCATTTTGGTCTCCATTAGAAACATGCCTGAATGTAGTACTGCTAAATAAGCTTAATAAGGCTTGTGGTGCACAGCACATCTTCAAACAAATCCGCTGCCAGTTAAATGAACAGAGGAAGTACGCAGAATCCAGAAATGCTGGATAGGGGCAACATATTCTGGGAATTCCTCCATGCAGGTGCTAGTGGAATATGGACTTCAAACAACACTCATGAATAATTTAAGATATTCCCTTGACCTGTCCCAGTAGTACTTTCTTCTCACTATAAAGAAGCAAAAGAAATATTTCTATGGTCTCTTGCTAATTTAGACTGGCTGAAGTGCTTGGAATTCCAGCAATATTTCTGGTCATGCAGAGATGTGGGTGGGAATGAGGGAAAACGCAGAGTAGATAGAGTAGACAGAGTAGATATGCTCATTATGGTCTCATAACAATATAACATGTTAACACTAAAGCTGGTATTTTATTCTTAAAGGATAATTCACCCAAAAATGAAAATTCTGTCATTAATTACTCACCCTCATGTCGTTCCAAACCCATAAGACTTTTGTTCATCTACGCAACACAAATTAAGATATTTTTGATAAAATCCGAGAGCCGTCTGACCCTCCATATACATCAAGGGTCCTACCATGTTCACAGTCCAGAAAGGTACCAAGAATATCAACAAAACAGTCCACATGACATAAGTGGTTCAACCGTAATTTTATGAAGCTATGAGAATACTTTTTGTGCGCAAAAAACTTAAAACAGACATTTTGTCAATGTTCTTGGTACCTTAATGGACCTTTAACGTGATCAGAGAGCTCTTAGATTTCATCAAAAATATCTTAATTTGTGTTCCGAAGACAAACAAAGGTCTTACGGGTTTGGAACGACATGAGGGTGAGCAATTAATGACAGAATTTTCTTGTTTGGGTGAACTATCCCTTTAAAGGAGTTTTCTATTTTGGGGTTTGGTAGTCCCAGTTTCATAGTGGAAACATGAGGATGAGTTAAAAAAAATAAAAATAAATTCTGAGACTGCAAAACAAAACAGCTGTCCTGTTTACAATCAGAGGGGGAGCGCCAGGAGCATTAGGATTTGTTGTTGTTTTGGAGTGTAATCTCTTATGCCTGAAATTGGCTCTGTGACACATTTACCTGATTAGGTATCTGAGTCATTGTTTAAACAGGGATTTAATATATACACCGCACAGACTGATGAGCTCAGACAAAGAGATCAGGATTAGGCACGATCAGCGGTGACCTCCACTGATGTTTGTATGGATTGATTGGTCTTTCCGACATTTGAGAGTGGAGAAATCACTTTTTCCTCTTTGTTGTCCCATTATTCCCAGAACAGCTACTGCTGTGTATTGGTGAGCAAATCTATACATGAAGCTACATGATACTAAATCCAGATTTGGTCCAGATTTGGAGGGCAGACCAGAGATTGAACTGCTGTCCGAGATATTAAGCGGATTTGTAGATGACTTGTTGCTGTGTAGGATTATGTAACACAGGATGGATCTGGATCCGAACCATAATAGGGGTCTTCTGACATCTGGCATAAAGGCCGTCTTCAAGCGCTCCTGGGAAGTTCTTGCATGTGGGCTGCAAGTCGTAGTTGCGGTGTGAAGTGTACTCAAGTGGTTTTAGTCAAAATAAAATGCAGACGAACTTGTGGAATTTAACATACCGTATAACATGGAATGTCACATATTTTTTAAATTTTGGATGGATAAAATCAATCAATTAATTAGAGATGCTGTTGACTATTAAAATGTAATGAAACCATTAAAACAGAATACAGAAAATAAATAGAAAACTGTATTTGGAAAAATAAATAAATAAAATAAAGCCTTTTTATGAAAAAAAATTGTTGGGCCATTAAAATGTCATTTTTGTTCAACTTTTCATAAATTGCTAGTTAACTGTGTAAGTTTTATGATTTCAGTTAGTTAGACATGCTTTTTGAATAATAAGATTTAATTTAACCTTTAAAACAGAGTCTAGAAAAATTAAAATGGAAAACAACAATTTCATAGGCTTTTATAGGCTTTAAATTAAAATGGAAAATAAAAATTTCATATATTTTTTTTAATATTTACAGAAAAACTTAAATATATACACAGGAATTAAAAAAACATTGTATAAAATCAATTAATTAGTGATGCTATTGATTATTAAAATTTAATAAAACCATTAACATGAAATAGAAAAAAAATAATAATAAAACAAAGCTAAATTTAAGAAGAAAAAAACATTTTGTTGGGCCATTAAAATGTCATTTTTGTTAAAATTTTATTGAATTGCTAGTAAATTGTGTCAGTTTTATGATTTCTATTATATAGACATGCTTTTTGATTCATTTAATTTAACCGTTAAAACAAAGTCTAGAAAATGAAAACTTTCTGTTGTTTTATTTTACCAAGAGATGAGGCATTTTTTAGAAGGAAAAAGATTACATTTGAATATAAGTTTATATTATAAAATTTATATTTAGATTTTATTTGCTTACAAATGATGTTTTCCTAAAATCAAAATATATTTAAAAGCCTTTAAATATTAATTTAATAAGAAAATATTTAATGAATAATAATACATTTTAGATTAGATAGATAGATAGATAGATAGATAGATAGATAGATAGATAGATAGATAGATAGATAGATAGATAGATAGATAGATAGATAGATAGATAGATAGATAGATTTCTTGTTAAGAAATATATTTTTTTCCATTCCATTGCACTTACAACTGTGCCTGGTTAGATTGTACAATATGACCCTGCAGTGAGATTTTCAAGTTGAAGTCATGGCAGACTGTACAGCTTTTTATCTTTTGTGATACTGTGTGAAATACAGTCTTAGCTTCGGGCCATGTTGGTAATATCTGCAGTATTTTATGGCTGGTAAAAGTGTACATCTGTGCTCATTGTTTAGACTAAAAGGTGATTTTGATATTGAGCTGCTGCAGGGCTCAAAATACCGATGCAAGACTTTTTACAGAATAAGGGTTACCATTTGAAAATAACACAAAATGACTTCGTTACCCTCGTAAACCTAAACAACACGCTTGATCTATTTGGAGCTACATCTGAACTGAGCAGCTCCATGTGCTGTGGTGAACGCAGCTATGAACTTGACGGAGATCAAAAGCAACTTATGGCCCTTGAGGTGCAAACACTGGATGTAATCAGGCCTGACAATTGATTTTTATACATTACGGCCCAGCGCTTCTGCATCTTCCACACGGATAAAGAGGAAATGCGCGCTCGACCGTGCGCATGGGGGAACCAGACTGCACACGCATAAACAACGACCCCCCAAATGTGCGCACGTTTTTTTTTTTTTTTCTCTTGCTCGCTTACGTCTTCATCTTCCTCTCGCCGCATTAAACATCTGACGGCGCGGCACTAGTTCTCGGATCCCGCATTGCACGGGAGCAGATTTACTGTTTATTTCCTTGGTCAGTTGCCCTGAGCAGACTCCAGAGCAAACTCTCCTGCAGGAGTCTCCTGCAACTCAGCACTGCACTTGTTTCCCTGATGTATCAGCAATGTGTACACAGTATTGAACCGCCTGTCAGAACCTGGAGCCATTATCGGCAGAAAGGGATTTGTGCCGCTCGCTCCTCAGGAGAGGCTTGGAGTCTGAAGGGTTATTGATTCATGGAAAGCGGCAATGTTGAAATAGTGGCATAAGAAAGGATGGTTGGCTGACTGTGTCCGTCTCACCTTTTTGAATGTCCAATCTCCAGATTAAAGCGTCTGTAAGTGAATTACATCCAGCCTTGGCAAACAGTGATGGACAAATTTGAGCATACAGCAATTCTGAGACAGGCGCTCACATGCAAATTTGATCTAGCTGCTGACACCAGAATACAAGACCAGTTCTTAAGCCAAACGCCTACAAAACTACTCAATCACCAGAGGGGCTGTAACGTTCACCAGTTGATAAAGTGTTTTGCCTCCAAAGGATGAAGCAAATGACTGAAATCTATTTTTAAATGGCATATTTATTAACAAATAAATAAATGTATAAATCATTATTTTCTAGTGAAGCAAAATTTGAAGAAATTAACCCTGTAAAACCTGACATATGAAATAATAGTCAGAAAATAACAGAAATAATAGTTTACTTTTAACAAAATGGAACTTTTTATTATGAAAGCACATTTCCACTACTAAATATATAATATAATTATAAATAATATATATAATTATAATAATATAAGATATAATTATATATCAAATATAACTGCAAGATATAAACTCGCATTTGTGAGAAAAAAGTCAGAATTCTTTTCTCGCAACTGTGAGTTTATATCACGCGATTCTGAGGACAAAAAGTATTTTTTAACACAATTGTGAGTTTATAGAAAAAAGTTTAGAGAAAAAAGTCAGAATTGTGAGATATAAACTTGCAATTTTAAGAAAAAAGTCAGAATTTGACTTATCTACCAATTCTGTTTTTCTCAGAATTGAGTGATATACCTGTAGTTGCGAGTACAAAAATCCGAATTGCAAGAAATTGCATTTGTGAGAAAAAAAAAATCAGAATTCTGACTTTATTTCTCGCGATTGTAAGTTAATATCACGATTCTAATAGGGATGTGCACGAGTACTCGATTAATCGATTACTCGAACCCATCAGCGACGATCGAGCATGAAAATGACGATCGATTGACTCTAAAAATTTGCGGGGCTTCAATTGCTGTTGTTTTAAAGAAACGGGAGAAGCGCATCCACTACTTTATGCTTGGCACGTAGTTCAAGCTCACATGCATTTTGTGTAGATAAATACAATTTGTAATATAACATTTACATATTTATGTATCTAGGCTATGTGATTAATTTTATATACAATGCGTCATGTAGAAAAAGCGCTTCAGCTTCACCTCATGCTGTTATTTCTTTTAAATGTTTACTGTATACTGTGATGCAAACGCCCCGCCCCTTGCTTAAACTCCACCCCCGATTAATCGAGTACTCGTTTCTCAAACCTGTGGATTAATCGAAATGAAATATGATCAGAAATGCCCATCCCTAGATTCTAAGGACAAAAAGTAGGAAATTTATGAAGTTTATATCTTGCAATTCTGACTTTATATCTCGCAATTGTGAGTTTATATAACACAATTCTGAGAAAAAAGTATTGCGAGATATAAACTTGCAATTTCAAGAAAAAAGTCAGAATTTGAGTTCTCGCAATTCTGACTGTTTCTCACAAATGTAAGTTATCATGCAATTTTGAAAAAAAAAGGAATTTTGAGTTTATATCTCACAATTCTGACTTTATAACTCACAATTGTGAGTTATCTTGCAATTCTGACTTTATTTCTCATAATTGCAATTTATATCACACAATTCTGAGAAAAAAGGTCAGAATTGCGAGTACAAAAGTCCGAATTGTGAGTTGACATGATATAAATTAAGTTTATATCATGTGATTCTAAGAAAAAAAAGTAGGAATTTTGATGAGTTTATAACTCACTATTTCGAGTTTTTAATCGCACAATTCGAAGAATAAAAAAAGTCAGAATTGCAAGATATATACTTGAATATACGAGAAAAAAAGTGAGAATTGTGAGTTATCTCACAATTCTGAATTGAGTTATCTCACAATTCTGACTTTATTTCTCGCAATTAGAAATTTGTCAAAATTCTGAGAAAAAAAGTCAGAATCAGAAGTTTATATCTCGCAATTTTGAGTTTATAACTCACCATTTCGAGTTCATGTCGCACAATTCTGAGAATAAAAGTCATAATTGCAAATGAAAAAAGTCAGAATTACGAGATATAAACTTGCATATGCAGGAAAATAAATCTGAATTGAGTTATCTTGCAATTTTGACTTTATTTCTCCCAATTGTGAGTTTATATCATGCAATTCTAAGAAAAGAGTTTTGAGTTTATATATCAAAATTTTGAATTTATAACTCACAATTTTGAGTTTATATCACGCAACTCTGAGAAAAATAGTCAGAATTGTCAGATAAGAAGTCAGTTACCTCTTTTATTTATTTTTATTCAGTGGCCGAAACTGGCTTCCATAGTATATTGAGCCTTTAGATAAAATATAAAAAAAATATAGTTATAAAAAAAATGTACATATGTGTTTTGTTTATTATTATTTTGTTTATATTTAATACATGAGGCTTTTATGGCCTATATACTCCTTTTCGAATGAAGGAAAAAGCACCTCTTTTTTTTATTCAGAGGCCCAAAATTAACAAAAAAATGCAATTTGGTGCAATTGCTGATATTCTTTAGACCAAAAGGTTAGATGAAATTCTTATAGCAAGTAATGCAAATCAATAAGTTATTTATATCAGGGTTATTATAGTTAACTAAAACTTGATCTAAAATTACCATTACAATTTTTTGTTACTTAATTTATTATATACAATTTATTTTTTTATTTTAGGTAGTCGCCAATGCAACATTTCTATTCATTTAGTTTAACCGAATGTACTAAAATTAAAACTGAAAAAAAAAGAAAGAATAAAAACTATATAGAAATATTAAAAAAACTACTAAAAATGAAAAAAAAAACTTAAAATGAAAATATAAAATATAAAAAATATATATATACACATTCAAGTAATGAATTAAAACTATTATAGTATATCAATATCTAGGTTTCCATCACCCTGTTTTGATGTGCATTTTTGAAGTATTGCATCAGAAACAAGTGATGGTGCTCGCTTAAGGTGGTTTTTGACTTGCGCGAAAAAGGGTTAATGCGAATAATGGGAAATGGAAACAAAAGTCATGTGACTGTGCGATAGAATGGGTTAATCTGACTAAACAGCGGATAAATCTCATTGCACAGCATCTGAAATGTTATTATGGTCATTCTGAAATTCCTAAACAAAGTCTGTTGCAGTATTTGTCTGCACGCTTTATGAAAATAATTATATTCAGTGGCTTCTCCTACTATTCTTAGTGCCAGTTTATCAAGAACAGATGATTTTGTTCTCTTTGACATGTTTTATGCAATATTTATTCACAACTTTAGATAGAAATCCAACTAATGACACTAAGATAACACTGCTTTATAGCACATAAATCTTGTATAATATAATGTTTTGTTTTTTTTACCCCAGATTGTCTAATTTCATGCTAAAACGAAGATTTGATTTGTTGCAAAAGCAATTAATCAGCGACTGCATAAAAACTGTATGACATGCACCTGGCTTTAGGGCTGTTATATGATTATAGGTTGTATAAATATCTCCCAACACGTCAAACGATACAGTGTCGGATGTGATCCGTTCCGCTTTAAAGCTCATGAAATGGTCCCTGTATCTCTGCGCCTGCTTCATGATGTCTGATGCATCACCTGCATCCGCTCTGTGATGAATTACGTCCACTGTAATGTGTCTGCTGTTTATCACAGTCATGTTTGTGATTCACCATCCCCTCAAACCATAATCATTCTGACAACACGCACAGATTCCGCTCGGATCCCCGGTAATCCCTCTAAACTGTCAGAGAGAGTCTGACCGCAGCTCTCTGCCCAGCCTCACCGGTTGAGCGGTAATCCCTGCAGCCGCTCTGAAAGGGAAATGTCACTGAACAGGATAGAAAGAGGGATGAATGAATGAAAGAAGGCATATTAGGGCAAGAGGAGGATTAGATGTGGATAGAGAGAAAAAAAAAATAGCCCACTAAAGAGTCCATGAAGGAGATTTTACCGCACACTTCTAGTGTCTGGCTTAAGTTTAAAGCTGCAGTTTCACTGCTCCCTGCACACTGAGGAATGGATATCTCAGTAGAAGTTGACAGAATTTGGTTGTTTGGACTATAAATACACACACACACACACACACACACAACAGTTCTTTCTGGTACTCCAGCACTGAGGTAAAACTCTGTTCTATTGGCTGATAAGAGTGTGATATTCTAGTGATAACAGAACTCCAACCGTTTCACCGTTTGTATTACTCCGCTTGCAGCATTTCTTACAGCGAGTGTAATGGCAGACGCCCAAATCTGCTATATTTAAAAAATAATACTGTTTTAGTGTCACAAAACGGAGTTTTAAGAGGTTTTTTTTTTTTTTAGGTGAGACAAATATGCAGTTTGTAAATAAAGATAACACCTATTTAACACACTTTAATAAAAACAATGTTAATTGTTATAATTATTTAAAGATTTGTCATACATTTTTTATACATTTTATTATAAAATATATACTTAAACTTTTATAATTTATTTATAATTGTTTGAATAGTTGCTATATATTTTTATATAATAGAAAAATATATACTTTAAGTTAAATTACGATACTTTAATATAATTATTGTTGTAACTGTTTAAATAGTTGTACTATATTTTTATATAATATAAGAAATATACTTTTGAAAATAATTACAATACTTAAAATAATTGTTATAATTGTTTAAAATAGTTGTACTATATTTTTATATAATATAAAAATACATACTTTTGAAAAAAAATGTATTACAATACTAATATAATTGTTTAAATAGTTTTTATATATTCTTATATAGTATAAAAACATACTTTTGAAAATAATTACAATACTTCATATAATTACTGTTATAATTGTTTAAATACTTGTACTTTAATTTTATATAATATAAAAAACTTTTATCCAAATTACAATATAATAAATATACATATGTGTGTGTGTGTGTGTGTGTGTGTGTGTGTATGTATGTATATATATATATAATTATTATTATTATTAAACACTGCAGAAGTTATTCATCACTAAAATATGTTTTATTTTAAGTCATTTTTATATAAAAAGTTTGTGTAAAAAAATTATGTACTTATATATGTGTGTGTGTGTGTGTGTATGTATGCATATATATCTATATATACTTTATATATAAAATTAACAATATTTTATAGCATTTGCAAACAGTCATGAATTATTTTTGGTTTCATATATATTCATTGTAAAATAAAAATGAGTTTAAAAACTTTGTGTGTTACTTGCTAAAAAGTGAAAATAAAGTAATAAATTTTTTTCATTGGATATATAATAATATTGTAATTTGGATAAAAGGATTTATTATATTATATAAAATTATAGTACAAGTATTTAAACAATTATAACAATAATTATATACTGTGTATATATATATATATATATATATATATATATATATATATATATATATATATATATATATATATATATAAATTATTTTTATAATTGTTTAAATACTTGTACTATAATTTTATATAATATAAAAAATTTTGATATAAAATAATATATATATATATATATATATGTGTGTGTGTGTGTAATGTGTGGGTTTTTTGGACAAACATTTTGTGTAGTACTGAGGTGGCATGTAGTGATTGGCTCCACGTCCACTTCCTGTGAAGAGTGATATTAACATAAACTTCGGACTAAGTGTGAAAGTGTTCTACGTTTTGAAATATCTCATAAGATGGCGGAAAGGGCGAAAGGGGGTCCTTTATTTTTCTAACTTGTTCTGCCGGGTGGTCAAATCTTCCTGCCCACAGACATGTGCCGCGTGAAGGGTGGCCGCAGGGGACGGCATTTCACGTGTCGGGGCAGAAGGAAATACCCCTGCAGTGGTGTCCTCCTCTTCTGCGGGAAAAGGCAGGCGCGTGGTGGGAGGCGCCTGAAGGCAGGCTGCTGCCACCGCTAATGTCGCTAAATATTTGATGAGGAGTCCTTGCATTCGCCGTCATTAGTCTTGCTTGGATTATCTCAGCAGGAAAAATAGATCCCATTATCGCGAAATTCATGTACAGGATGGTGGAAAATGAAGCAAGACTATGAAACAACATGTACATGTAACAAGATGGCCAATAAAAGCAGCTGCCAATCATTTGTATTTGTTTCCTCAAGTGTGATTAGCTATTCACCTGTCTTTCCCAGTGTTTTCTACTGATTTAGTGTTCTCAATCTGTTTTCCCCATCGTAATGTTTATTCATTAGGCTTGTTGAACAATAAAACAGAGGCATAGCTTTCTGGAACAGAATGTTACCTCAGCACTAGAGAGATTCCTGGAGATTTTATTGTAAATCACACAAACTCTTCTGCATTGTGCAGCATATCATTTTAGTCGAGTCATAAACAGAGCTCAGAAGACACCAGAGTAAAATGCCCAGATATATGAGTTCATATCAATATGCAAATTTGCTTCAGCACAAGTATAACTGACCTTTCAGAATGTTGTGGCTAGAAAATTGATATATGGACATCTAGTCGAAACATTAGGAATATATTGCAGATGTACAATGTTCACATGGGGAGTAATAAAATAGAAAAATCACACAGATTTACATCCACCTAGAAATCAATCTAGCAACCACCTAGAAATGTGTCTAACAACCACTCATAACATTTTGATACACAACTGCGTATCAATATGCTAAAACAGAGAATACCTTAGCAACTAAATAGCAACCTCTTAGAAACCACATTTGGGTCGTTTGTTAAATCAACACCATTCACATTTTCTTTAGAAAACATTTAGCTAAATAAAAAAATAAATAAATACATAGCTTCTTTTATAATTTAGAACATAGACTATACCAGTCAAAAGTTTTTGAACAGTAAGATTTTCAGAAGTCTCTTCTGCTCACCAAGCCTGCATTTATTTGATTCAAAGTACAGCAAACACTGTTTTCTATTTGAATATATTTTAAAATGTAACTTTTTCCTGTGATCAAAGCTAAATATTCAGCATCACTACTGCAGTCTTCAGTGTCACATGATCCTTCAGAAATCATTCTAATATGCTGATTTGCTGTTCAGGATTTTTTTTTTTTTTTTATTCTAATTATTATCAATATTTAAAACAGTTAAGTGATTTCTTTCAGGATTCTTTGATGAATAGAAAAATCCAAAGATCAGCATTTATCAGAAATTAATACTTTTATCTAGCAAGGATGTTTTAAATTGACCAAAAGTGATGATAAAGACATTTACATTTTAAAATATATTGAAATAGAAAACTGTTATTTTAAATAGTAAAAATATTGAAACATTTTACTGTTTTGCTGTACTACTGACTGGTAGTGTAAAAGCATAATAACGAATTAAGTTATATGTATAAAAAAGTATTATTTACAATATAAAAAATATAATATACAAAAAATAATTTCGATTTATATATATATATATATATATATATATATATATATATATATATATATATATATATATTTTATAACTGATAAAATTACAATTATAAGACCATGATCTAAATGAAAGATTATCATTTATTATAAACCTATATACACACAATAAAATTGTTTTAAAAATTGTGTATGTATACATATATACACATATATCGGCCATTTTCAAAACCGATTTGCCAATAAAATATTTTACTATATATTTTACAGCAACGGGTATACAATACAATTTTAAAATATGTATTAATACATAAAAATATAAACCAAGCAGCTTTATGTTTACCTTTTGTAAATAAGAGGTTGCATTAATTTATTTCTGTTAATCTAGACGTTTAAAGACGTCATTTTAAGAGATAAAATGCAAGACAGAAAACCATTTCAACTATGGCATGTCTATTTTCCTGTTTTTAACCAGGAGATTTAATAATCAAATAATAAACAGGTAATTATAAAACAAATTTATTCTTGTTATTCTATTGTGGCCACTGAATAAATTGCCCACCAAAATAGAGTTTTATTACGGAGGTGCCATGTAAATTTATTTTTACAGACATGAGAAACAATTACCACTCGAAAAGGGTTTTAGAGTACCCTTGTTTTGTTTTTCCCTTCCCTCGTTATTTATATAGCGCTTTTTAGAATACAGATTGTGTCAAAGCAGCTTTACAGTATTAAACAGGAAAACAGTGTGTTGAAGGAACCAAAACTTCATCGGTGAGATAAACGGAGCAAAAAAAATTGCATTTGATAAGAATACTGTGAAATACAAGATGCTTCCATGCCAGAAATCTGTCTTTAACCATTGGCAACGAGCAAATCCTGTACACAATCATTAAAGATTCTGGACGGCATATAATATGAATGCCGTGCAACACACGAAGTTTCTGTGCCAAAAATAAGTTGCGATTCACTCCAGCAGCGAGATCTGCTCAGAGATAATCATTTATGGAATCATCAGCGTGTGGCTTCACACATTCATCAGTTCCAGTATTTACGTCCTGCAGTGTTTTCTGGTGGCGAGGCGCTCAAATAAAAGCCACCGTTTGAGTTCCCATCCTCCAGCCTGTTTCCTACACTCAGTCGAGCATCTGTTAGCCTTCAAATGTGACGCATCGGATCCCAGTTTTTTCCTCTTTAGCCGTCTGTGTCCTAGTTGTGTGTTTCTCCCTTAAATTCTTAATAGATGTTGAGAACAGCACGGAAGCCTTTCCAAGATCGCGAGCTGCCAAATGAATCTAAAATAGCTCTCCAAATGGCTTCGAATAAAAAAAGACAGAATACAGTTTTTTTGGTAAATTCCTCAGACATTCAACACAGCAAGAATTTGGGAGAGGTGGGTGTAAAGCTTTAGTAGAGGGTGTTTGATTCGCATTTTTATAGATGCAGCTATCAGCTGCGTGATTAGTACTCGCTGTTGGTTCAAAAAAGCTTTTTAGAATCCACAAGCATGTCCATAAATCACCTTTGAGCAGGAAGCTGTCAGCGTTCGGTTCAATGATCGTCTGTAAATGGGGTTTAAAATGCATTTCTATTAATTAGTGAATCCAGCTGTCAGAGTGAGTGGAAATAAATGAGGTTGTTCATTAGCGTCGCAGCAGTGCATGCTCAAACTGCGAGGAGAGGGATGCTGTGGCGGCATCGGGTGGCAGTGCCAAGCGCTGCTCTGAAGGACACTGGTGTGCTGAGCTCAGGGCATCTCTGTGGCATTAAGTGTGGCATCTTGGTTCCGCAGTGCATTTGCAGAAGTCTGCGAGTTTGGGATGTTTGGGACGAGATTTATCCACCCCTGACATTAAGTGCCAAGTAAAAGGGTTTTTATTAATGTTTTTACGTGCCGTAATTCTCATCCGCTGTAGTCCTTTGGGTCTGAGCGTGTTTGTCCACTGAGAAGCACCAAACATCCTGTTCTCTTAAAATTTTAATTGCCCCGTGATGTACACATGGGTTTCATTGCCAATCCTCGCTTCACTGCGGCTAATGAAGTTTATGATTACAATCATCGTTTTCATCATTGTTCATAATGAACACACAATATGGGGGAGGCATATGGCTGTAGAGAGAGAGAGAGAGGGAGGGAGGAAAATGCTTTATCCAAAACGGCTCCTCTCTGCTCGCCACTTCCAAATCAAGCCGGTGTTTATGCATTAACTAATTATTTCCTGCAGTCATTCTCTCATTAATGTGATTTTGTGTCCCTAATTTTCTCTCGGATAACTAAGATTGTCGTTTATACTGTTGGACTGCAGAGGTGAGCCCAGCAGTGCCAGCTAACAGGGAATGTTCTTCAAACTTAGGCTAATGTTCTGGCAAGGTTCTTTGAAAGTTATGAACCAAAGTTCTTCTAGTAATGTTCATAAAATGTTCACTCAAATTTATCTGGTCTTTAAAGGATTAGTTCAACATTCAAGATGTTCATGTCTGTCTGTCTCTACACACAAAGAATTTTTTTTTTATTTTTTTTTTTGAGAAAAACATTTCAGGATTTTGATCCATATAGCGGATATCAATGGTGGGCAATGGTTTGAAGTAGGGCTGCACGATTAATCGCACGATGTTGTGAGGCGCATTTAGTCAATGAAGCCGGTACTTTGATTAGTAGTAAATCTCCATCACGTGCGTTCAGCTGGCGTAGCTTGTCAGTGATTTACGGCTCTGTGTATTAACTGCCGCTCCAGCTGAACGCATGTGATGGAGATTTACTACTAATCAAAGTACCGGCTTCATTGACTAAATGCACCTCACAACAACATCATGCGATTAATCGCGCAGCCCTAGTTTGAAGGTCCAAATTGCAGTTTCAATGGAGCTTCAAAGGACTCTACACGATCCCAGCTGAGGAATAAGGGTCTTATCTAGTGAAACCATCGTTCATTTTCTTAAAACAATAAATATTTACTTTTTAATCACAAATGCTCATCTTGCACCAGCTCAACCTCACGCATAAAGTAATCGCGTTGGAAAGGTCATGCATGGTTAGTTCTTTGTGTACTCTGGTTCAAAAAGGAAGGGTAGGGTGAAAAACTCCATCTAATTTTCTTCTCCAACTTCAAAATCGTCCGACATTGTTGTTTTACCTTTTTTTGTAAAAGGCATTTGATTTTCTTTGCACGTTCGCTTTGTAAACACCGGGTTGTTACTTGCACCTATGTAACGCGTGACCTTTCCAACATGATTACATAATGCGTGAGGTCGGGCTGGTGCAAGATGAGCATTTGTGGTTAAAAAGTATATAAATATTTATTGTTTTAAGAAAATGACCAATAGTTTCACTAGACAAGACCCACAGTTTGCATTCCGGAAGTAAACTTCTCCTTTAGTAATGTTCTCAAAACGTTGGCACAAAAACATTATGTATACATTGTTCCTGGAACATTTTTTCTAAAACATTTTAGTTGGATGTTCATCTGACACTTTTAAAATACTTTTTCAGAATGTTCAGAGAAGTAACATTGCCATAATGTTTTCAAAATGATAAAACTGAAACGTTCCCTTAACGTTCGCATAACCAGGAATAACATTTTTGAAACATTTAAAGGGATAGTTCAGCCAAAAATGAAAATTCTATTATTAATTACTCACCCTTTTGTTGTTCAAAACCCATAAGACCTTCACTAATCTTCGGAACACAAATCAAGATATTTTTGATGAAATTTAATGACATCCTTACTACCTTTCTGGACCTTGAACATGGTTGTATGCAGGTTCAGAAAGCTCTCAGTTTAAGTACTGAAATTAATAAAACTTTAATTAAAAAACATAGCTGCTAGCAGCAATTACCAGGTTTCAAGCGTTTTAAGACTCTTGAGCAATTATAAACATTTTAAGATTATTTTACCCAAAAAGAAAAAAATCATAAATAAAATCACTAGAAATAGTATTTAATGATTTCTCACATTTTGACCAATAGGTGGCACTAATTCTAAATTGATGTGATGTGGTTAACTAGGGGTGACACAGACACACATATAGATTGGTGCCAGTATAACAAAGAATTGTGAAAAAACAGGCTTAGATGCATTTTGGCATTTTCATATCTCCAGACCACTAGGTGGCACTGTGCCAAAAATGTGCAGGTAACCTCAGGACATGGTTGTCATAATAAACTCCAAGTTTGGTGTATACACGATAAAATGTTGAGGAGATACAGGGCCAGATTTACTAAACAGGGCAAATTAGCATTAAAGCGCAATTCCATAAAAATGCCGATGGGAGGGGGAAATTCTGTGTGGGATTTACTAACAATGTGCACAATAAAGAACACAGATGAAGCCAGATCATTTCCATAATGACCCGCACAATCTACCTAAAGCAGTTTAAATTACTGCCTGCTTTAAGGCATGCTTTATTGGGCGTTAAATAATGCCACAAATACCAGTAATTTGAAGAGTGCTAATGTTTGTAATTCACGTTGCGTAATTTATTTTAATACTCTCCTCCCATAAATTTTGCGTCTGAAAGGGAAACTCCTACAAATGCATATTCAATAAGGTCAGGTGCAAAAATAACTGTCCACGTCTTTTCAGCATGTGAAAATCAGACAAACCATCTAGGACAAGTACGAAAAAGTAGCTTTTATATAACATCAAATATTTAACAAACAGTTAGATTGACAGCAGTGGCTCTAGAGGCAAAATTGTTCAGAATGAAGAGATCTAATATATGATATGAATATTGTGTATATGTGAAAAACATCATGTGAAATATGTAGTGTAAAACATGATAGCGCCACCTAGTGGCCGGTTTCTTTCAAACTACCTCTAGGGCCATGAGTCAAACAGGCCCATCAAATTTTGTTCCAATCAGCCTTTGGTCCAATAGGTGCTTAAATGTGATTGGCTAATAGTGGCAATGTTTTACAAGAGACACCAAAGCTATATACAAATATTTAAGAAAAAAAAAAAGTCAACAACCCATGAAAAAAAAAAGGCTAATTCAAATTATAAATAAATACTATAATAGTAGCACTAAAATGATATTAAAACAACACTGATTAAAATTAAATTTTGAGAAACAGACTTCTGTACATGACTTAAATCCTTGCCTACATAGATAGCTGGGCGCTGAGTGAACTGACTTGCCTTAAAGTGGCTATGCTCAGATGTCCATCTAATTAGCTAAATAAATTGAATAAAATCTCTCTCTCGCCCTTATTTGACCACACTCAGACTCGCATCTTCTCATGCCGCACCACTGACTGACACTTCACTCCAATTAATGCGTTTGTTTGTGCCTCCCCGGAGCCCAATGTAATATTCCAAGTTTAATGGCATTAGCTCAGAGTCTGTGTGGTTTGAGACTGTCAGGACAGAGGGATGTAACCCTGCTGATATTGATGCTGCCGGAAAATGTCTCCCCCTGCTCCTCGCTCCAGAGTTTCCTCACATAAACAGGATTAGAAACAGGAGAGCGTTCCTCTGCAGTGAGGAGATTTCCCTCATTTCACCCCTTTCCAAGCAGAAACTGAAGCGGGGCGGGGGTCTCACTGCGGGTTTGTACCTACAGCGCAGTTAGAAATGCGTTTGAAAATGAGAAGTGTCGGAGCAGAATAAAATGCCCTGACATACATTAATTTATCCTGACCTTTACACCGCAATAAGTGATTTTTGCGCTAACCAGCCACGACCAACGAGTCACAGGACACTTCGTCAGCAGCTTTTTTAGATCTGCAGTGTTACACTGGGTAGCCCTACCCACAGTAAAGGGTAGTTCACTCAAATATTGAAATTTTGTCATTATTTACTCACCCTCATGCCATTCCAAACCATAAGACCTTCATTCATCTTTGGAACACAAATTACGATATTTCTGATGCAATCCAAGAGCTTTCTGACCCTGCAGAGGCAGCAACGCAACTACTCCGTTTAAGACCAAGAAAGGTAGTAAAGACTAGGGCTGTCAAAAAAAAAAAAAAAAAAATCAAATTTTGAATATCCACATTTATAAACCAAATATATTATCTAAATTGCTTAAACAATTAGAAACAAAACAGCATCATATATGTATGCATAGTTTAAGTTACAAAGGACTGAAAACTAATCACAAAGAGTACTTTTTTTATTTAAAAACATGAGATGCAGTGGGGTGGGCAGAAACCCACCATAGAGTTCTCAGCTTTATGGAGCTTTTTAAGCTGCGTAAATGTGAATGTTTGACAAGAAATTAACAACATCAACAAAAACACCAACTGAGTTTCCATTACCCTTTAAATTGCGCAAATTGAAATTGCGAATTAAAAATACGCCTAATGGGGGCAGCGTGCCGACATACAGCGCTACAGGTGTCCCGTGTTCGAATCCCGACTTGAGGACCTTTCCCGATCCCGCCCCCTATCTCTCTCACACTTTGCTTCCTGTCATTCCTGATCTATCCTATTCACAATAAAGGCAAAAAATGCCAAAAATAAATCTTAAAAAAAGAAAACGGCTAATGGAAATGCGTAAATTGTGCAAAAACTCCTATATATCGCAAAAAAGTTTTTACGCTCGCATGGGGTGGTTTTTCAGACAATTCGAAAAAGGAATATTTCGCAAAACAGTAATGAAACTTTTTTTTAACATTTACATGATTATACATATTCGATTAATTATAGCCAAAAACCCATTGCCATGACTAATAGCGAGAGGAAAAAATTACGTTTCATAACATCGGTTAATGGAAACGTCGTCATTTTGCAATACTTTTCAATCGACATTTATAAAAAAGCGCCAAAGTTTGGCGCAAAGCTGTAATGGAAACACGCCTACTGACTGCGTATACCCCTTCAGGTTTACAAACACAACACTGGGACGCACAGCCATTTAGAGGTCATTTCTAGTATTGATGTCACAGAATTTACCGGTATTTTGAAACTGATTTGTGAATGGTGCTTTACCGGTAAAAAGACGGAATGTCGTTGCCAGTGTGAACACATTTTTGTATTTACCGGTAAAGTCTTTCCAGTAATTTTATTTGCATTTCTGCATGAAATGGGCTAATGACAATAGGGCTGTCATTAACGATTATTTAGTAATCGAGTAATCTGTCAATTATTTTAATCGGATAATTATTATTCATTTTATGTGGTAAAGTTAGTAAAAATAGACCTGAGCAACAATAGCCTTAATGACTTAAAATACATATATAATAGCAATGAGGTAACACTAATTAGTTCAAATAAAGTATGGAAGGCAGGTAATCATTTGTTTTTATTGAACATAACTGTTAAAATACATAATGTATTATGAACAATAGAGCTAACGTACATTAAGCATTTTAACAAATGACTGCAGAGAGCGTCAACGGCCTGACGATTGTTTTTACACTTTTTATTGTGTGATATAATCCTTGTTCAATACTGACTAAACGGCATTTAAATAAAATGTCCACTTAATCTTTAATATTTGGCCATTTCTTTACGACAGAAATGCTACAGCCATTTTAATTTCTTGAATATGTGGACATCAAAACATGTAAACTCAGAGCGAGGGTTTAAACTTTTATTTTGAAATCACCATTAACAGTTAGCATATTCAGAAAGATATTGATGTATTCTGTGTTTGCGTAGGTTTACGCATGATTTACCTTACAAATCTGATGTAATGGCGGACGTTGCGTTGCCAGTTGAACGTTATAATAAACCCAAACTCACAGCAATATGCAGAGATGAAGTTTGAGAGCTCCACACATGTAAATTATAACCGTTTGTGCGGAGCATCATTTACTGTGAACGGAGCTGCTCTACACGCATGCAAATAATTAAGCACATATTAAATCTTCATTGCATATATTTATTTGAATCATACTGTTTGTGAATTCACAATAGCATTATGCTTTATTATGATTTTAAATGGGTTTAACATATCACGCATCTTTGGAAAACTGACTAATAATGCATTTCATGGATTCTCGTACGTCCAGTATTTTGCAGGTTACTCTGAAGTTAAAATGTAAATAAGGATTTTTTAATACTCAAATCAAGGAATCGTGACAGCCCTACATAACACTATTGTTTTTTAGAGCTGCTTTACAGCAGAATTTTGTCTGAAATTTTATGAAGTTTCATCACTGATTCTTTTATTTACCTGTTTAAGTAATGCAGCTGCTTTGAACCAGCTTGACTTGACTGATTAGGAATTTGTGCTCACATTTTAGCATCTACTTAATTTCTCAAGCTTTAATCGTGCAATGTAGCACCGAGTGCCTGTGCGTTCAACTCTCTACGCTGTATGACATTTCAAATGACTGTAATTTATGCAGCAGCGCCCTTCACCATCCCCACAACAGCCACAAAACTATACGCTACACCATCCAGCAGGATGACTTCTTTGCATCAGCTCCTTAATGCAAAGCAATAACCGAGCGCTTTGTATTTGGGTGACGTGAAGCGTTCGCAGATTTTCCCCTGCCAAACATTCTTATGCAAATTCCACACGTTTATCAGAGCCTGTAAGACAAAGATAGAACTGAACGCAAGAGGATTGATTGAGGTAGAAGGAGAGAGAGACTAATATGATTAAATTGTGCCAGTGTGTGTGTGTGTGTATGTGTGTGTATGTATGTGTATGTGTGTGTAGAATAATCCTTCTGCATATAATGACACGCTTTCCACTGTAACCAGATCCATACAGAATGCCATCAGCAGAAAACGAGCGCCACGCGCACACACTCACACGCATGCAGAGGAAGATTGCTTTAGCGTCAAAGCATCAAAGCTCTTCTGAAGTGTTTGAAATTCATTGTACACACCGAGTTATTAATTCAGGATATGAAGCACTAAATTGTGATCAGCTAATGAGACAGAAAACTGACATCTTCAATGCCCGTCTCATCATTATTTAGCTATGGGAGTTTTTATTTATTTTTTTTCTGAATATATCCACAGACATTAATTTCTGTTCTATTTTTGTTTGTTTACAGAGACAAGAATCCGGATCAGTTGGAAGCATCAAACCCTCAGGTGGACAAGGTATAAGTGTGGCTACTCCACACTGGAACTGTGCATTTCATTATCTGGATAAAGTCATGACAGAGTCTTTTGCAAGTTTGCATTTCTTTCTCCTCCTCTCTAACACAGTGCAAACAATATTTGTAGAAAATGTTATATGATTTTTAGGCTTGAAGGTAAGTGTAGATTAGTAAAGAAACATGGGTCATTGTGTTTCAAATCAAGCAAATTTCAGAAACTTCCCTGGCTCATTGATTTTGCTAATTTTTTTCTGAAGAAAGATAAACAGTGATGAAAGCCAAAATATTAAGTGTCCCGGATAAATTTGTCAAAATGGGAATTTTTACCTGAGATTCAAAGCCAAATTACAAGGAGGTAAAAATGACTTCAGAAAACTGGCAGCATCATAATGTTATTTTATACAGAGATTGTTAATTCTATTAGTAAAATCTGTTGACTTTAGCAATCTTTGTTGCATTATGTGCCAATGGTGACCATTCAAAAATGGCGAAGCAGTACCTGGCAAGTTTTTCGCCCAAAGTTTTCATCCCTTTTAGATATTGGGTCTTGACAAACTTTCCTTTTGACATCATTTTTAAGGCTGTATATGGTTCGGTTCTAGAGATATTGAAACTTCAGTATGGCTCCATGGGTAAATCATAAAATTGTGCACAGTTTCAATGGTCAAATACCAAATGTAGGTCACTTTGCAAAAATATGATGCTTCCTTTTAAAAAGGCATGACTAAAGAACAAATAATGTTGAAACTAGAGATGTACATAGTTTCTTTCTGTCAAGACAACTGCATTGAACATACCCGTCTAAGTGCTTTTTCTAAAGTTTGCGTACATATAACTCAAGAAGTATTAAAGATATGATATGATTTTAGATTGTAACTTTTAATAAACATTTCTTTTTGGAATCTTCATTTTCAAACCCCTACGTCATTCAGTCCCAGAGATATGGGGAGCTCTATGAGGCTCCATTTTCAGATAGTTGAATATTACTTTTTTCAGTGATTGAAAACCAAATGTTGGTCACTTTGTATACTGCTGATACTTATTGTATTTAAAGATGAAAGTCTGAGGAACAAATAATGTTGACACTAGAGATGTATCTCGTTTCCTTTTGTCAAGACAACTGCATTGAACATACCTGTCTGAGTGCTTTTTCCAAAGTTTGAGTGTCTGTATCTCAAGAAGTATTAAAGATAACTCAATATGATTTTAGATTCTAGGTCTTAATAAACTTTTATTTGGCATCTTGTTTCCCTTTATTAAAACAATTCTATAGGATATACCTGTTTGAGTGTCATAATTATTTTTCCAAAATGTGTGTGCATGTAACTCAAGATATCTTAATATTATTTTAGATTCTGGTTCCTAAGAAACTTTACTTTTGGAATCTTTTATCGGAGTCTTTTCTGAGGAATCATTTTAAGGCCCTAAACGCTTGAACTCTTGGTAGCATCAGAAACTGTTAAAATGAACAAAACCCTCCTTCCAAATATACCTGAAGCTGATTCAAATATAGAATCATATGAATAGACTACAGAGAGCAAGGTAATGTGCCTCAACTTGACCATTTCTCATTGCATTTTAGCATTCAGACAGGTATGTTCTATGCAAATTGTTTTGATAGAGGGAAACAAGATGCAATTCTAATTTCAACATCATTTATTTTTCCGACATTGTTCTTTCAATAAAATAATTTGGTAGTATACAAAGTGACTAACATTTGGTTTTCGATTTACCCGTGGAGATATTGAAATTCCGATATCTCTGGAACTGAACCATATAAGGCCTTAAAAATGAAGATGCCAAAAGGAAAGTGGTAACTTTGGAGGAAAAAACTTGAAAAGAGCTGTTTCCCCAGTTTTGAATGTTCACTATTGGCACATAATGCAACAAAGATTGCTAAAGTCAACAGATTTTACTAATAGAAGTACCAATCTCTGTGTAAAAAGTAACATTGTGATGTTGCCAGACGTCTGAAATCATTTTCCCCCCTTCTAATTTGGCGCTGACTCTTAGGTGAAATTGCCATTTTGACCCTCTTCTACAAAATAGTGGATTACTCAGTAAATATTCATCCAGGACATTTAATATTTTTGGCTTTCATCACTATACAAGTGTATCTTTCTTCAGAAAACATATTAGCAAAATAAATAATTTGAGCTGGGGACCTCTGGTTGAGTTGACACGGAATGACCCACAATTAAAAGAATAGAACTAAAAAAATGAATTTACAATATTTACTCAACCTCATGTCATCTTAAATTACTTTATTTTTTATGATTATGGTAACACTTCATCATTGTAATGTTGTTTTAAACTCATGAGTAATGCTGGAAACACTTTAAAACTTTTAATGCATTAACATTTACTTAAGAGCAATTTGACATTTGTTGTTAACTTCATAGCAGTTTGACATTTGAGACATTTCTTTCAGTATTTAATTATTTTTATTAATGTTAGTTAGTAAATACAATTCTTCATTGTTAGTTCGTGTTAGCTCAGGTCTAATAACGCTTTCCAAAGTTACAAATTCAACATCTTTGATGAAATCCAAGAGCCTGCATAGACAGCAACGCAACTGACACGTTCAAAGCCCAGAAAAGTAGAAAGGATATCGATAAAGAATCCAAAATAGTCGTGGTACTCAAGTGATTTGTGTGTTGAAGACTGACCACTGATGTCACATGGACTATTTTAACAATGTCCTTACTACCTTTCTGGGTCTTGAATGTTTCAGTTGCATTGCTGTCTATGCAGGATCAGAAAGCTTTTGGATTTCATCAAAAATATCTTAATTTGCAGTCCGAAGATAAACTAAGGTCTTAACGTATAATAATCTAAGGAACCATATTTCCACTATAAAGAATCTTTGGTGCAATGAAAAGTTTTCATGCATGTCAAAGGTTCGTCGTGAAATCACAGATGCCACTAAAGAACCTATATTTTCAAGAATGTATAGCTTTTCATGTTGTACAGCTACTGCAGAGCACAAAGATCTAAGTAAAGGTCAAACCTGATCAACCATAAAAAGTGGTGTCAGGCCTGACTGCAGAACTGCAGCAGAAATACAGTGCAGAATATCGATCCAATACACAATGTGTCGTTCCCACAGACCCGTCCAAGAAGGACGTCCCAGCTGAGGACTTTGACATCGACATGGGCGCCCCCGAGACGGAGAAGGCAGCCGTCGCCATTCAATCGCAGTTCAGAAAGTTCCAAAAGAAGAAGCAGACAGTGAAATCATAATCGCGCCCATGCAGGGCGTCCCTGGCCCCAAGCGGGCCCAACGGCACCATTAGGGCAGGGAGTTGCATGTCTAATAAACTGCACTGTTCTCGGGTGGGGGGGTTAGGGGGGGTCATGGGTTGATTCTGGGTAAGGGTGGGGGCAGATGAGAGGTGAAGAGGCAATTTGCCTTTTGCTATCATCTGTCAGGAATAAAATGTGATATTTTGGTTCCCCTCTAGTATATAGATTTTTTCAATACAGTATTTTCCTTTTAAAATACTTTTGTTATTTTTTTGATAAATATGAACAGACTTGTCTCATTAAAGTCAAAGTGTTTGAAAATATCCACCTTAAAGTGTTAACCACTTGTGTGACAGTATTTCCTTTGTTTAAGACCAAAAACAAGGGGTATTTATGCCAAACGATCAAGAATGTTGCTCAAGGAAAACATCCTGTATGGCATCTAAAACTAAGATAATTAAGCTTCACACACTTATTTAATCTTTCACCTCCGTTGTGTTGTTTTGTCTGTATAGATGAACTGTTGTGTTTGCGGTTTATCATTATTTATCATTACCCAGTGTTTTTGTCAGAAAGCAGTGTATTGTAATATTCCTGACACTAAACTGTTGGAAATAATCATATGTGAACTCAATAAATATTGGGATGACCTCAATGACTGATGGATTATTTCACTATATTTGTATGCCATTTGTTTACCTTCCAACACTGGCTGTGTCCAAAACTTCAGAAATATAGAGTTTGTCCAATGTATGCATAAAATTATACTTCATCTGGTCAATTCTTGTCATGTTTTGTTATAACAAATCAAGGAGAAGAGTGCAAAAAACTGTCTGAGGAACAAAAGGTGTTTGTGGTTGGCCAAACTGAACCACGATTTCAGGGCACGAATCTTGACAACATTCATGTTTGTGCTTATTTCTGCTCAGGGAGGTGAAATATTAGGCTAATATCTAATTAATACAGCTTGTATGCATTTACCACCTATTAACTTTAGTTTGTCAAAATATTGCACCCTTTCCTGCTTACTAAGTCCTTCTCTATATGATTTTGCAGCTTCCACATGTTTTGTTAATGATTTCGACAGCATAAATTAGCAGAACAACATATTTATTAGTACATTAACTGTGCAGTCCATGCTGTTGTTTACATCTGTGTATATTTAATATGGCCGCACATCAGGGTAACTGACCAAACCGTGACATAAGTGCAGTCAAAGTGTATTCAACATACATTAAATCCAATGCATACTAAACCTACATCTATAAAACAGCTTTTGGAGTATTTTCAGGAACTCGCGTCCTCTAAAATTGTGAGAAATTGAGGAAAACTTTTCAGTGTAAGTTAATTTATTAGATATCACACATTGTGTACAATGTTAAGTGGTGCACATTTATTGGTATGGAAATGGGTACATGTATTTTGTAAAACATTTGCAGCTGCTTCTTATCACTTAATTAGAAACATAAATTAAATTGTCATTCATAGGGACTACTAAACAGAAATGCATTTATCTTATTCTTAAACGCAGAAGCCTATGAGAGATACAGGGAAATAAGAGAAGAATAACAACGTGCAGTAAACAATAAAACGGTTTGCACTACAAATTAGTGGTTCATAATTATGATAATACATTAAAATAATATGGTAAGACACACCAGTCTGCAATATAAAGCAGTAAAACAAGCTGTTTTGTACAGCTAAAAATAGCTGGACAAGGATGAGACCGGAAAACACACGCCTTAAAATTTACAAATGGCCACACCTGCTCTTACTGGAAAAATAAGGTAGACACATTTATTTTGTGCAAAGTGTTACGTGTACAAAATGTATATATAAATGTACTATATTGTAAGCATGTCCAATTTGTTAATCAAAAGTTCGACACACTGTCTTGAATACTTTGGATAAAAAAAAGGAGTCAAGTGCAAAGATCGGTATTTGAAATGAACACCCAGACAAACACACACCTCCCTTCTTAATCCAAGATTCACACACATGCTATGCTATGCAGTGCAACACAGGCAACTCTGTCCTGTTACTATAGCTAAAATTAAAACAACAGCATCTTGGTTCTGTGAAACACAGCAAAACTTGTTACTCACGTGTCGAGCTGAAACTTCGGGTCCGTTTCAGGCCTTCCGCTTGGCTCTCCAGCTTAGAGCCCTGCATTTGAGCCCGAGCCCGTCGGGGCCCGACTTTTTTTTGCCCCTAGGGCCGGGCTTCGGGCCAGTTTTCACGTCATAACTTGCACGCATATCGGGCTTCGGGCCTGCTTTAGAAAAAAAAAACTAAAAAAAAAACTAAAAAAAAAAGTTTAATGAGATTTAATGCGTGCGGTCCCCGGAAGCGCCAGTGATGCCTAAATCGCGCATAGCAGAGTATGAGCGGAGCGCGGAGTGGAGCGGTGTGATTTTGAATGGAGGAAGGAGCGGATTTTTTTTTATGTCGGAGCGTCATGGTTTTCACTCTCTTCAAGAGCGCTCCACCACCGCTCCATCATGAGTACAATTCATGCCCACGGTCCGTAATATAACTGCACATTAAGCAGGAAATCATATGTTAAACATGTTTAGCTTGATAGAGATGGATCACTCAAATCAGAAATAATGTGATCTGTAGGTAAAATAACTGACGAAAACGTATTATTTTCATTACAAACTTTGCACTGGATAAAGCAGCAATACTCTTTTATTGCTGACAATAATTAGCTGTGGTCGGAACAAATATTGCACACTGTTTGAAACTCCTGCAATTGCGGTGTTTCTGATATCAGTGAGCGAGGAGTGGAGCTGGAGCGGAGCGATTATTAAATGCAAGGAGCGCGGGGGGAAATTGTTGCAGTTCCACTCCGCTCACATACTCTGCGCAGCACAGAGATTGTTGTGTTTTTGAAGTTTTCTATATTATTATTTATTCTTTATATATTTGTTCATTATTCGTTTACTTTACCACTGCAACTTTGTATGTTCCGGTTTTGCGCAGCAGAGCTGCCTGCCCTGTTCGAAATGCCTTTGTTCTGAGATGGTGATAATAAACTTTAAATCTAACATTGTGATATATTGATGTTTGTTTTATATCTGTGGATTGCATTGTAGACCAATCAATTGTTGATTTGATATATAGGTTAAATTGAGTAAACTCACTGTGGACCACATACCGCTTGGATATCGATGTCACTTAAAAAAACTAAAACTTACATTTAAAAAACAAACAAACACACAAAAAAACTCCAAACATTTCTCTAAATTGTTCTGATAAAAAAAAACGAAACGAAAAAACATAAACTTTCTATTAAATACGAATCTGGTCTATTTTAATGGCTGTAACAGTATAAGCTGTTTGGCGGAAAAAAAGACGGGCTTCGGGTCGGACTCGGGCCAAAGATTTTGATAAGCTGTCGGACACGGGCCGGGCTACAGCCTGTGCGTCTCGGGCCAGGGCCGGGCTAGGGCTTAGATTTAAGGCCCGTGCAGGGCTCTACTCCAGCTCTTCTACAAATCTCCCATGTGCTCACTTTCGGTCTTCAGTATCGTGGACGTCTACAAGAGAGTTGTGGTGCTTGCTGGTCATGGGTTTCCCAAAAGTATCGTTAGCTAATATGATCGCAAGTTACACTGAACTCTAACGTTACTGGTAACGGCGGAACTTGCGACCATATTTCGGGAACGCACTCCTGATTGGCCCGATCCACTTTATTTTTTCTCCTATTTACAGTCAGGACAAAACACAATATCTTAAAACACACACACAGAAATGACATTTTAAAATACTCACAAAACTGTTTGTTTTGGTGTTGATTTCAGTTTTCAACAGTGTTTCTCAAAAACCGCTTACAGCACCTTCAGTGGTAGCCAGCGCTAATTTTATGAATGCAGTATGCGGCGCCGTCCACTTATCCTAACATTGTGCAGTTTTTCACACTTTTAATTTCTTCCACAATAAATGTGGTCTGTAAAAAATACATTATACGCAGAGTATCTCCTTTACAAGGAGATTACCTCATTTAATGCGCCATCTTGTGGCATCCTAAGCATCCATCCGAACTGAGCTAAAGTCAAATTCATTTTAGTGAATCACTAAAATGATTCACGGTTCCCTCTCTCATCTTTGGATAGTGCGATTCATTCTATTGAATCGATTCTTTCAAACAGTTCTGAATGAAAACGTTCCAAACGATAACTGAATCGAGTTTAAATCAATATATTTTACAAATAAATTAGGAAATTTTCTAGTTTCTAGTTATATTTATTGTACATTTTATCGTTTTAAATGTATTGACACATTGATGTCCTAAGACACGAAACGATCATTTTTTGATAGAAACTGAACAGTATTTACATAATTTTTTTACCTTTGATACACAGCAATGTCCATCTGTCCTGAGTGTGTGCTCAGCATCTGGTCGGTGTTACATGTGTACGCGCTCTGACAGTATACTCAAACGCCGGAAGGAGAAATCGGTGAACAGTCAACAGTCCGGGATGAGTTCACACAAGCAAACCTAATCTTTTAGCTTTAAACTGGTTAGAAAAATCAGGATAAGCGCAAGTAATAGCCATTTTGAATTGCCGCTATACCCACAATTTCTGTGCACTGTGTAAACAATGAGTGTACACATGACAGATCGCTTCCAGCATTTGCATACACTATGCCAGAGCGCGTACACATGTAATGTGCCTGATGCTGAGCGTGCTCAGGACAGATGGACATTGCTGTGTATCAAAAGGTAAAAAATGATATAAATACTGTTCAGTTTCTCACAAAAAACGATCATTTTGTGTCTTAGGACATCAATGTATTGTCACAGGGTTTAATTTGGATTTGTCCGTGCATGTTTTTTTTTTTTACTTTTAAAAGGTTTGGTGCCCATCCACTGCCATTATGTGCCTAACAGACTGCAATGGTTTGAGTTAAAAATCTTTGTTTGTGTTTAACTAAAGAAACAAAGTCACCTACATCTTGGATGCCCTGGGGGTAAGCAGATAAACATCAAATTTTTCATTTTTGGGTGAACTATACCTTTAATAGTCATATATTGCTCCATTAAGCAGCTTCAATCTAACAAGATACAGAGTAGCTTGGTTTTAGGCTACATTTCATTGAAATAATGAGTAGTTTGTAGCGTCACAAGTTTCACCAACATAGCATGAGAAAAGTTTAGTCAGAACAGGGTTTGCACTTACATAAAGGTTTGGTCAGTTACTCGAATGGTGTCAAGATTCTTGCCCTAGAAATCCTGGTTCAGTTTGGCCAACCACAAACGCCTTCTTTCCTCAGACAGTCTTTGCTACTCTTCTCCTTGATTTGTTATAACGTTTTACAGTCTATAGTACTTCAAATGTTTTTCCTGATTAGTACAGCCCAAAACATGACAATTATTGACCATTTTCAGCAGGAATAATTGGAGTTTCGTTCAGTTCAGTGGCATTGTTTACATCTGCCACCAATATGGCTGATTGATGACGCAAGTGGGTGCGGCCATTTGTAAAATTTATGGGTCTGGCTTCCATGTCCAGCTATTTTTAGCTGTACGAAACAGCTCGTTCTGCTGCTTGATATTGCAAATTGGTGTGTCATACAATACTATTATAATGTATTATCTTAATTATGGGCACACTTGTTTGTAGCACAAACAGTTTTACCTTTTACTGCACGTTAATTGTTATTCTTCTCGTTATTTCACTTTAGCGGATAATGAATCAGAAGTCTCAACCATAGACTTACTTCCACATTGAAGATTAATTATGATAGGGCTGGGCGGTATACATTTTCATACCGAATACTGGTGTTTTAAAAAAAAAAATGATATTCATTTTTCATATACCCCAATACCGGTGAGTGTGTGCATACAAAGCATCGGGAACAGGTATGTTGACGCAAACAGAAACTGCAGCTTGCACGTGCTTGTCTGAAGCAACACATCTGCGGTGTGGACGTATTTCATTATATCTGAGAAAGACCCAGGGTTAGCGATTTGTAAAACTGGTAATACTGAAATTTCAAGAGGGGGTGTGTCTGCAGTGATGAGAGCAGAGATCGGCGCATTGCGCGCAGACAGATGTAGCTTTCAGTTACGTCGCAATATTTTAAAGATATGTCTTTTCTATATACTGTATTTTTATAAATATTTATGTTTTAAACCACGCAATATGTTAAAGTGAAAGTAAAAACTGACTTTCAGCATCTGACGTGCATTTTTTCAGAGACAATGAGAGACGATTATACTTCATATGCTGATATTAATTTAGTCCCTTAATATTTTTCTTGTGCCCCGAACATGGTGGGAAAAAAATAAAAAGAAACGTATTTTGTGTAAGGTTTGTTTTTGAAAGTCTTAAATAAAGCTCTTAATTTTCATTGATGACTGCAGTGTTATTAGGGGGTCATGAAAGTCATAATTATGATTTCAGGTGGTCTTAAATGTGGGGACTGAAAGACAAGAATTGCGAAGAAACTTGGGAGGGTGCTCGCTGCAGCGCCATATGGGAGGAGCTGGAGGTAATGGGTGGAGATAGACACCTAACCACACCCTAACCCTACCCCTTACCCTATCCCTAACCTTAACTCCGCCCATTTGTTCACTCAGAGGTGGAGCTGGACATCAAGAGAGGTGGAGCTGGAGGCCATTTGGCTCTGCAGTGAGCAGTACTTGGGAAACTTCAAAAGGCTATCCATTGAATAAATATGAGCGCTGCACGTTTCAAGTCATTTGCTGCTTTGTGTACCATTCTGATAACGCCTCCTGCTGGAAGAGGAACAGTACAGTTGTAAATGTGAACTCATGGATCCACAAGATAATGTGTTATAAAAATTTAAACAATTTAAACAAAGGCAGTAAAATATATGTATATGTTAAGTAATATAGGCCTAATACTTGATTGATAATAATTGTTTAAATTGATATAATTGATTTATTCTTTGAAACTTTAATATTAATTTATGCAATTGCAATGCCTTGATTCTAGTAAGATTTAGTGCACAGTCATAGCCATAAATGCAATGGTACTAATAATTGGCATAATTCTTTCGGTTTTCGGCCAAGAATTTTCATTTCGGTGCATCACTACATCCTATGTAAATGTGGTCAGGCTAAAGTTGTAGCCGCAGGAGGCAAACAAGCAATTTGCTTCACCACCTCCGCCACAAACATGTCTTGGAATATGAAGAATGCACAATAAAGTGTTGTGTATTTTGACTGCAAGTCATGAATTCTGATTTCTTCACCTCATTACAATTATGAGTGCCACTGTCACTTCTTTGTGAACAGCAGCATTTTGTGAGACCAATCAAACCTGGGTTAATACTAGTCCGGTCAATGTAAGCCAATATACTGCAGTAATTATTCTCTAATTTATTAGGAAATGTGGTTAACACCTAGTCAAGCATGAAAAGAAAATACCATCATATACCGTGATACCGTATAATTTTGAAAAAAAAAAAATACCGTGATATAAATTTTTGGTCCCGCCCAGCTCTAAATTATGAAGCATTTCTTTTTAGTAAACTAATATTTGGAAAATTCAGAAAAATTACTAAATTCTTTCAATTTCCATACTTCAAACTAAAGCATGATTCTGTTTTCAGTATCCTCTTAAAATTCATAGGTGCATTAGTGTGAAAGCCAATCTAAAACTAGTTTCCTCAGGCGGCACCTTCATTCAAAATGCTATCCGTTAAGTCATCAATTGGGCAGCGAGGCAGATGGTTCTGTTTCGGACACAGCCATTGTGATGAATTCCTTCTGGTTCCAAGTCTTGGTTTATTGATCCGTGAAAGTGATTCAATTAATTACTTTAATGAATTAACACTCATTTAAAATAGAGAGAGAATGTGAAGACGAGCCCATCTCATCTCAACAGCTTGCTAAGCACTATTATCTTATAAAACTGTGCTGTATTTGACTGTTTTGTGGTGTCATTCCAGTATATGCAGCAAACGCTAAACTCTGTGAGTCATGTATAGGTGGGTTAGAAAGAGGTTCAAAGAAAATCCCCCTCGTGGGTCTAATTACGGTAGTTTTTCTGTTCAGAACCACATGCTGAGGTCTGACAGGTTCATTAGGTTTCAGCTGGGAGGGGGTGTTACACTCTGATGTACACAGTAAAGGAAAGGAAACACAGAGGGATTCATACTGATCCAAGAGCTATTGCTCACACAGGAAAAACATTGAGATGAAATGCTTATTAATCTGTATTGCTCGCAACCAAACTGTGAAATACACACTGAAAATAATGTGAGAAAACAGCCTGTGTACGCAAAACCAGATCACATACAAAAGAGATGTTCTTACTACTACCATACTACTGTTACTGTATCTGAATACCCATAAGGCAAAGTGCTTGATGTGATCTTCCATTTCCAGTAAGGCTAATGGACAGGAAGTAAATATTAGCCTTGATTTTAACTAATTTTTCAAGAGTGAAGCTACACAGTATGCAAATGTAGTGATGACCTACTAAATTTGTCAAAAAGTGCAGTATACAACAGAGCTTACCTCATGAAATATTGCATCACAGCGATGCCATAGAAGAACCATTCAGTTCCACAAAGAACCATTCAGTCGAAGGTTCTTTAAAGAACCATCTCTTTCTAACCCTTTTATAATCTGAAGAAACTAATTTTGCCACAAAGAACCTTTTGTCAAACAGAAAGGTTTTTCAGATGTTAAAGGCTCTTTGTGGAACCATTTAGACAAAAAAGGTTCTTCTATCTATGGCATCATGAAGCACCTTTATTTTGGGGTGTACACGATTGAGGTTCTTGTAATGGTAATATAAATGGTCTCAGAACAACATTCTCTGAACTTTTTTTATGTTATTCATACACGACTGAGGTTCTCATAATGGTAATGTAAAACGGTCTTAGAGCAACATTTTCTGAACTTTTTTATGTTATTTGTACACGATTGAGGTTCTCGTAATGTTAAGAGAAAACGGTCCTAGAATTGTCAAGGATACAAGTTTTTCAAAAGTCTCCGCTTTGGTCCGTTTACACTGAAACGCAACCCCGGAGTTTTCGAACTAAAACGGGGTCTGCAGCATTTTCAAAAGTCTCCATTTTTGAGGGTCGAAAACACCAGAGTAGTGTAAACGACAGGCGTAACAGTAGCAAAAGTTATACGTTTTAAAACAAAAACGTACTATTGTACCGCAGCCTTAAAACAACAGTCTCGGAACATCTTTTTGTCTTATTTGTACACGATTGAGGTTCTCGTAATGGTAAGAGAAAATGGTCTTAGAACAACATTCTCTGAACGTTTTTTTTATGTTATTTGTGAACTATTGAGGTTCTTGTAAGGTTAAAAGAAAATGTTCTTATAACATTCTCTGAACCTTTTTTGATGTTATTTGTACATGATGAGGTTCTTGTAATGTTAAGAGAAAATGGTCTTAGAACAAAATTCTCTGAATGTTTTTTTCATGTTATTTGTACACAACTGAGGTTCTCGTGATGTTAAGAGAAAACAGTCTTAGAACAACATTCTCTGAATGTTTTTTATGTTATTTGTCCACGATTGAGGTTCTTGTAATGTTAAGAGAAAACAGTCTTAGAACAACATTCTCTGAATGTTTTTTTGTTATTTGTACACAATTGAGGTTCTTGTAATGTTAAGAGAAAACGATCTTAGAACAACAGTCTCTGAACCTTTTTTGATGTTATTTGTTCACGATTGAGGTTCTTGTGATGTTAATAGAAAACAGTCCTAGAACAACATTCTCTGAAAGTTTTTTATGTTATTTGTCCACGATTGAGGTTCTTGTAATGTTAAGAGAAAACGTTCTTAGAACAACAGTCTCTGAACCTTTTTTGATGTTATTTGTTCACGATTGAGGTTCTTGTGATGTTAAGAGAAAACTGTCTTAGAACAACATTCTCTGAATGTTTTTTATGTTATTTGTCCACGATTGAGGTTCTTGTAATGTTAAGAGAAAACAGTCTTAGAACAACATTCTCTGAATGTTTTTTTGTTATTTGTACACAATTGAGGTTCTTGTAATGTTAAGAGAAAACGATCTTAGAACAACAGTCTCTGAACCTTTTTTGATGTTATTTGTTCACGATTGAGGTTCTTGTGATGTTAATAGAAAACAGTCCTAGAACAACATTCTCTGAAAGTTTTTTATGTTATTTGTCCACGATTGAGGTTCTTGTAATGTTAAGAGAAAACGTTCTTAGAACAACAGTCTCTGAACCTTTTTTGATGTTATTTGTTCACGATTGAGGTTCTTGTGATGTTAAGAGAAAACAGTCCTAGAACAACATTCTCTGAATGTTTTTTTCATGTTATTTGTACACAACTGAGGTTCTCGTAATGTTAAGAGAAAACAGTCCTAGAACAACATTCTCTGAATGTTTTTTATGTTATTTGTCCACGATTGAGGTTCTTGTAATGTTAAGAGAAAACGGTCTTAGAACAACAGTCTCTGAACCTTTTTTGATGTTATTTGTTCACGATTGAAGTTCTTGTGATGTTAAGAGAAAACAGTCCTAGAACAACATTCTCTGAATTTTTTTTATGTTATTTGCACACGATTGAGGTTCTTGTAATGTTAAGAGAAAATAGTCTTGGTACAACATTCTCGGATTGTTAACAGAAACATTTATGACGTAGCCATGCACATTTACTAGACCATCTCTTTCTATAGCCTTGAAGCCTCAGAAAGTATAATAATAATAGTTGCACAATATGGTTTCCCATTTTCACACGTTTTAATAAAACTGCAGTATACTACGCACTATGCCAATATTCCATTGAGCTCACAACCAAATTATTCTTAAGCTGATGCAATGAAGATTAACCAAACAGAATGAGGAACTCAGCCAGGTTCTTTTCATTCAGACGCCACCAGTGTTGTGCTGCTGACAGCTGTGTGTTTCTGAGGGAGATCAGAATTCAGCACACTGCAGCTTTATTTATGACGATGGTTAATAACAACTGAGAGGGGCCGTCTATAAATATGTGCCAGCGACGCTTAATTTGTTGCGCACTTCAAGACGAAGATGGAGAATATAGTTGTCACAATGACTAACGTGTTCCCCCATTACCCACCGGGCTGACATAGCACTATAAAACCAATTTCTGGCCAAGTGCTCCAGGAAGAGCGGCTGTCTCCGGCTCTTCACTGAAAGGCTCTGAATCAATACAGCAATTTGAAAGAGTCGCTCGCGCTCTTTGAAGGCCGCACGGGAATTCGCTCGCCAAACGACAGACTGCGAGGTATGGTGGTCTAGAGGGGCTCAACAACATTAGAATAGCAAACAAAAGATCAAAACAACGCAATTAATTGTTTTTCCGCCAACTAACGTCAGACGGAGAACGGACTCCTGAATTACGGAGGAGAATTAGCATTTTCGAGCCGTAGGTTCTCTCGGGAATTTCCAGTGGTGGTATTTATGTTTTTAAGTTTCATTTAACGTTAACCACAGACCTGATTTTAGTTTTAACTCCGAAATCGCTGTTGTAAAACCTATGAGAAATAAGAAACCATAGTTATGTCTGAAATTGACATAATGTCGCTTCCCTTACGAAAATTAACCATGGTTTTATTGTAGTAAAAGTGTATTAACCATGTTTTTTTGTCATATTGATTACCATTTGTATAACCACAGTTTTTACAAATACCATGGTTAAACTATGATTAGTCTAGCAAAACCATGGTGAATTCGTTGTTACCATAGATTAACTATAGTTTGTTTGGTTTTATTTGTGTGGTTAATTTTTGGGTAACAGGGACATGTAACTTTTGTAGTTTTGAATGGGGAAAAATGCAACGTTCATTATGGCCGCGAAGCCCGCCTTCTTAGTGAAAGAGCCAATCATTGATTAGTAAAGTCAGTGCGTCACTGCAGCTGCCGTTAGAAGTCCCGGTTGCTATAGAAACAATCTGTGCTCTAAGACATGCGCTCAGTAGGCTACTGTGCATGCGCACTGGCTCATCTAGCCGGAAAAATAAGCGTTTTTTTAACGCTATTGGAGCACAAGGAACCATATTTATGAGACAGTTCTTGTTGGATTTCTTTGGAGATTTAAAATATGAAATTTAATCGTAAGCATTTCAAAGATGACCGCATTATTATGTATTATGAGTATTGAAGCAAGATGCGATACATTAGTTAAAAGTTAAAATGCCTTAAAGATGGATTTGTACTTTGTTCTTACAAACACTTTTTTTTTCTCTTCACAAGATGTTGATGGACTGAAGTCGCTATCAGCTGTTTGGACTCCCGTTCTGACGGCACCCATTCACTGCAGAGGATCCAATTTTCTTCTGGTGAAAACACAAACTCATCTACATCTTGGATGGCCTTAATCCTGAGGGCGAGTTCATTTTGAGCAAATGTTTTAATTTTAGGTAAACTATTTCTTTATTGCACCTCTATTTTGACTTTTTTAATGTTCAGCCCATTGCTATGTCAATCATTACAAAAATTTGTGAGTGATAATTCCCATATTTAACTGCAGTTTTTACTACTGAAAAGCCAGCATATACCATATGTGACCCTGGACCACAAAACCAGTCATAAGAGTCAGTTTTTTAAATGGAGATTTATAGATAATCTGACAGATGCGATTAATGAATAAGCTTTCCATTGATGTGTGGTTTGTTAGGATATGACAATATTTGGCGGAGATACAATTATTTGAAAATCTGTTATCTGAGGGTGCAAAAAAATCAAAGTACTAAAAAAATCGCCTTTAAAGTTGTTGTAAAGTTCTTAGAAATGCATATTACTAATAAAAAATGATGGTAGGAAATTTACAAAATATCTTCATGGAACATGATCTTTACTTAATATCCTAATGATTTTTGGCCTAATTAAAAAAAAAAAGATAGACAGTTTTGACCTATACAATGTATTTTTGGCTACAAATATACCCCTGCTACTTATGACTGGTATTGTCATCACATATAATCACTGTGAGTTCAGCAATTTGTGGCTTATTTCCATTGTGATATGGACTATATGTGTTGTGGTTTATTTCAGTTTCGTTGTGACTATTTCTAACTTTTGTTTGCATTGCTAATGTTCTGTTGCCCCCCTTGGGCCACCGTAGCTGAGGAAAATCAGCACACCAACAAGGAAAGGAAAGTTCTGCTTCTTCTCAGGAGGACGTGTGGTGAGCTCTGTCTTTCATTTGAGTATGATTTCCAAATCTGAATGTCTCTAGTATTCATCCAGTGAACAGTGATTCTGTCTTTGCTGTGATTAAACCAATAGTTCACCCAAAATGAAAATCATTTACTCACCCTAAAGTCCTTCCAAACCCTGTAAGACTTTCTTTGTTCTGTGGAACGCAAAAGAAGAAATGCTGAAGGTTTGTAACGACATAAATGGAGTGAATTATTGCTTTAAGTTCATCTCTCTAAAGCGATTCCCATCTCGGTTTGGATATTAAGCTGTTCATTTTCACCATTCTTCACATCCGCGCTGCTCCCTTTATAACCCACAGCAAAATGAAAAGCGTTAACCAAACTGCCAGATTCGTTTGGGGATCAACCTTTTATTAGTCGACAGGATTATCATGGAAAATCTTTTCTGGAGTGTCACAACTGTGAGCACTCTGTTGAAAAAAAAAAAAAAGGAAATAGAAAAAAAAAGTGAAACAAAAAAACATTTGTAAATGAGTATAATGAGGACAATAGATTTATCTAATCAAATATAGCGAAATATCATCTCACAATTCTTCATCATAACTCTCCCTGCAAGACAGTTTGGTGCAGAGCGGCAACAATAACATATTGCTACCATACGGCCCATAATCATACAGAACTGCTCGTGGTTCTTTATGAATATCATCATAATTGTTATTCATTTAGGGGATCTCTTTAGATTGTCTCAGTTTCCCTGTAGTGCAGCATGTCTGCAATGCAGCAAAAATAAATCTAATGAAGACAAGAGAGAGCGTGCCCTGAAGACACCTTTCTAGTGCACTACACACAGGAGGTGACAGAGCCACACTGTCAGTGCAGTAGGTGGTCCGGTCTCCCCCCCATGCAGCATGCTAAATCAACCTTTGCTTCCACCGCAGCTGATTTACACCTGAATCTGGCATTTCATTCGCTCTGGCTCTCAGAAGCTCACGTCATGGGCGAGATACAGTACAGTAGAAAGCAAACGTGGTTCATGGGTTTTCATATTGCACCATTAGAGAATGGAACACAAATAATCATCAATCAAGACTTGCTTTTCTAGGTTAAACAAGATATGTGCAAACATGACTAAAGGACTTTATTAACCAATTCAAAAAATTTCCCTGTAATACCCACAAATAAAAGTGATTTCTCATTTTATATATATATTTTTTTATATATTTATACTCATAAGAATACGAAATCTTCACATTTGAATATTTTCGTAGTCAAAAAAATTCTGGGCTGGACCCTCCAGCGGTCGGTATTCGTACTGTCATCTTCATCTTAAATTGGTTCGTCCTCATGCACTCCCAGGATTTCTTCGAAACGGAACGGTGACGACTTTGGACCAATGGAAATCACTCTCACGCTTTATCTCAAACTAATTACACAAAGAAATTTCAGTAAAAAACAAAAACAAAATAGGTTCCCATTCATTAGTTTGTGCACACTAACTGCTAAAATAAGTAAATTAGTAAATCATCATGGTCATCGTAATTAATAATAAGAAGAATAAAATCATTTTGGCAATCTCTGGGTGTGTGAAGCTGTCTTTAAGAAGTGTATTCACTGTTTAAAAAAGCATAAAATAAAGCAACTGTTAGGAGTAGAAGTGGAAACGTATATACAACCGCGCATGAAGAGTTCGCTTTTTGCTCTTGATGTTTTATTTTTGTCCGATCTTTGTTATACCAGTGTGTAGGACTTTGCGTAGGGATTGTTGGTCTGTTTTAAGTGTCCTCTGGAGTCCAGCAGTGATTCCTGGGAGGTGCTGATTTTGGCAGCCTGCGCCAAGTCCGTCCCGGCCTCCCTCTGCGGAAGCGTCGAGGCTGTGCCCGGCTGCCACTGCTGCACGTCCCTGCTGGTCGGCACCTCCATGGGCGTCGGCTCCAGCAGGGCGGGGCGCTTCAGCGAGCGGGTCTTCTGCGGCTCCAAACAGGCCTGGCCCATCGCCGCCTCCCGAGAAGACCCCGACACACCCCGGTTCAAAAGGAAGTCCATCCGCAGGTACGGAGGCAGGTGTACGAGCTCCCCTCCTGCAGGATAAACAAAGAAGACTTTGTTAGCAACCATTAAAATATTGTTTAACCTGGTCTAGCCAAGCTGCTGTTTACCTGGTCTCCCATGCAGGCAGACCAGCTAAGAAGTGGCCAAAACCAGATGAATTATGATATACTGTTTTTACATTCTATATAGTTTGGAAGTATGCATATTCGAACGCATATTCTGTGTTTTTTAAGTATCTTTCAGCATGAGCACCTATTTTTTTCCTTCAAAAAAAAAAAAAAAACACTTTACCAGCTTGGTAGGTGGTCTTAAATGGTTTAAACCTGGTCTAGCCAAGCTGTTGTTCACCTGGTTTACCTGGTCTCCTAAAACCGGTTTTGAATACTATAAATACTGTTTTTAACATATTATATAGTATTGATGTAGCCAATACTGTGTTGATGTTTTTTAGCATCTTTCAGCATGACCACCTCATTTTTTCCCTGCAAAAAATACACCTTACCAACTCGTTAGCTGGTCTTACATGGTTTAACCTGGTCTCTGAGTCTAGCCTAGCTGCTGTTTACCTGGTTTAGCTGGTCTCCAAGTCTGACCAGGTAAGAAGTGCCTAAAACCGTTTTGAATACTATTAATTCTGACATACTGTTTTTCAGATGTACTTTCTACATTCTGTATAGTATCGAAGTATGCATATCAGAATGCTGTGTTGATAGCTTCTTGCATCATGAGCACCACTTTTTCTCTCTGCAAAAACTTTAACAGCCTTGTTAGCTGGTCTTACTTGGTTTAACCTGGTCTCTGAGTCTAGCCAAGCTGCTGTTTACCTGGTCTCCCAGTCTGACAAGTAATAAGTGGCCAAAACCAGATTTGAATATGAATTCTGACTATTTAAATTTTTCGGACATACTGCTTTTCACATGCTAAATAGTATGGAAGTAGGCATATTTGAATACTGTGTTGATGTATTTTATTATCTTTTAGCATGAGCACCTCATTTTTTCTCTGCAAAAAATACACATTAAACAACCTGTTAGCTGGTCTAAGATGGTTTAACCTGGTCTAACCAAGCTGATGTTTACCTGGATTAGCTGGTCAAGTGCTGAAAACCAGTTTTGAATACTATTAATTCTGACATACGTTTTCAGACGTACTGTTTTTTACATTCTATAGTGTGGAAGTTGTAGTGGTTGATGTTTTTTTTTTTTTTTTGCATCTTTCAGCATGACCACCTCATTTATACACATTAATACACCTTATGACTTGCATGGTATAACCTGGTCTCTGAGTCTAGCCTAGCTGCTGTTTACCTGTTTTAGCTGGTCTCCAAGTCTGACCAGGTAAGAAGTGCCCAAAACCGTTTTGAATACTATGAATTCTGACATACTGTTTTCTACATTCTATATAGTATTAAAGTCAGCATTTTAAAATGCTGTAGAATGCTTTCAGCATGAGCATCACTTTTTCTTTCTGCAAAAAATACACTTTAACAAGCTCATTAGCTGGTCTTAAATGGTTTAACCTTGTCATTGAGTCTATCCAAGCTGATGTTTACAAGGTTTATCTGGTCTAAGACTAGCTATGAAGTGCCCAAAACCAGCCCGCAGACTATCCTAACCAGACTGGAGGACCAGCTACGACTAAGAAACCAGCTTATGCTGAGCAAGATTGGGTCATATTACAAGATTAACATGTTCTTCTCATGAAGCGCTGTGAAACTCTACTCACAATTAAATTTAAATTGAGTCTGATATTTGAATTTTGATAATCTAACAATGTAATACTCTAAAAAGCTTAAAAGTACACAGTGTATAAAAATATTGTGCAAAATTGTCATTTTAATGAGATTGAACTGTTTTTTCCATTGTCTCATCCACAAAGAAAACATGCAATTCTGCCTTAGATTTTGGATAAATCTTAGAAGGCAGTATAATAGGCTTAATGTGTGGTCTAATGAGTGAAATTTTGTGGGCAAGTGAGAGATCCATTGACAATAATTTAGAAAAGAATTAAGCACAGCTCTAGAAAGAAGTCACTTTCAAACCAAGCTGCTCTATGTTGGTTAAGCGACAACCAACTTGAAACTGTTGTGAAATCTGCATTGGATCATATAAATTAGAATTAAATTATTCAAATCAGAATGACTGGATCGAAAGACAATAAATGTGACCTCACCTTTAGAATGCATATAATTCCTTAAATCCTAGCTTCACCAGCTTTTTTTCCTATTAACGCAAGATTCTTAAGAATGACTCAAATTTGAATTAAATTTAGAGTCATAACCTCCCAGCAGTAGTCTCACCTGGTCTGTGGGCCTTGGGTACGGCCATGTTTATCACCCTGCAGACGTCCTGGGGTTTGGGTGGTGAGGCAGTGAACCTGCAGATGCCTGATTCTGACGGTGTACTGGAGGTCAGACTGTCCGTGTAATCGTTGGTGCCGGCAGTCATCTGCTCTGAGGATGTGTCTGAGATGAAGCACTCGGTGATGGTGAACTTGGCGTGTCGTAGCTGTTCCTCCATCTTGGCATGTTCATAGGCTCTGGCCAGCTCCTCGTACGTAGAAGACGCGCTCTCAGTAGAGACCATGCTGCTGCGAGCTCGGTCTGAACACAGCGGGTCAGAACTCATCATTAACAATAGGCACTTCTAGCATGTATTAGCTTTGATATGATACTTGATATGATTTTAATCGCTAAAGTATTACATTATAGCATTATATTTAAAATATCTGATGTACCCAACTCTAACAATGTATCAAGCCAACAAGAAGCCAAAAGCTCAATATGATAGGCTAGTAGTAGACTGACCTGTGTCCTGTGATGGACTGACACTATAGCTGTCGCTTTCTTTGTCCACCGAACCGGCCACTCTGGGTGTTCCCAGCCTCCAGTCCGTGCTGAGAGTGTGGACGGAGACAGGAGGGTGAGGACGATTCAGCGTCCACTGACTGGCATAGCGGTTACGGGCGGCAGGACCAGCTTTAGCTGTACGGCGAGCTGTGGGATCTGGGAACGATTACGAAATGCTCTGGTATATAGCATGATAACATATTCACTCTTCTATTTATATGTTAAGAACTTCTTTCTTACTGGACAGACTGCTCTTGCTCGTCCCAGGTCGGACGTCAGAGACGTCCACCAACGGGCCGGTGGCCTGCGACAGAGACTGGTAGTGGACAGAGTGCGTGACGGTGGCTGACTTCTGTTTGGCAGTTTCTCCGAAATCGTTATCGGTCAGTAGCACTGTTGATCTGTCGTCTAACAGGGAAGGGAGAGATGGAACTATTAGAGACCCCGATAGTATCGTTCTTTCTCAGATAAATGTTTAGGTTTGAATATGATTCAGCGAACACGACTCACCCACTGTTTCCATGGTGTCCCTCTCTTCAATAAGCAGCTGCGCTCGGGGAATGTCGATGTGCATGCGGAGGGTCTGCTGTTGTTTGTTCATGGTATCTGAAGGCCTTGTGTTCTTACTGGAGGAGAACACAAACAAGCCTGTGAATAACATCTCCGCTTGTACAAGGTCAGCATGACACGTGAGCCATCAAAGGAAGAGTTTATTATTTGCTCACCCACCTATATGGTTACTTTCTTTTGTGGAACACAAAATAAGACATTTTGAAGAATTTTCCAGCTGCTGTTTTCATATAATGTAAGAATATTGCAACCAAGGACTGTCAAACTTAATAAAGTACAAAAGAGTCACAGTAAAAACATCCTAAATCTTTAAAATCTTCTGGAGCGACCAAGGTTATTATAGTTAACGAAAACTAACGAAAAAACTAAAACTAGAATTGAAAAAGCATTTTCGTTAACTGAAATAAAGATAAAAACGAGAGTAAAAAAAAAAAAAAACGAAAACTAACTTAAACTAACTAATATTATAGCAAAAACGTCTTTCGTTTTCGTCTTTGTAAATACATTGTGGCGATATGGATCCAAATCTATCCATAGGGACCATGTGACGTCACTGTGCTTTATCGCCGCCATTTTTGTGACCGCGCTAGCTGTTTCAGTCTATGGTCACAGCAGCCACAACTACCAGAGGAAGATCAACAAAACTCCCAGAATGTTCACAACAAGGATACAATATGCCCGGGATCTGTTGTTCTGTACGCTGTAACAACAGTCATCAGAAAAAAACCTAACTACAGTTTTATTCGTTCTCAGCAGTGCTTGAAGTGGGTCGGTACGCATATAGTCTTTAGCGTACCGGTGTCATTCACGCAGGTGCTTTTCACAGCAAGGGTGTTTTTTTCGGCACAATAAGAGTAGTGGAATAATAATTAACTATTGACTAAGATTGTGAATCAGTACATTAATATGAAAATAATGCCTTAAAATGAAAAGAAGAGCATTTTTTTTTTGCAATTATATCATTTTGAACCGATCAATTCGAAAGTCCAAAGATTTAGTAAACAAGAAAGCATTCGAACAGCAAGTTCAAAACAGTGCTAATGCAGAGAATAGTGACCTACAGTACATCCAGATGCCGTAAATTATTTGTTTCAGTGTATATTTGGCTTAAGAGCAAGAGTGTTTTATAGTTGAAGGTGTTTTAGAATATACGGTGTTTAGTGAATTATGAAAATTAAATAATAAACGCTAAACTATTGTACTACGTAGCGTTCGTCATTACAACGCCTGCAGTAAAGTATATACATGTAAAAAGGTTCTCAAAAATAATCATATTTGTTTTGCTGAAACTATTTATGTACAGTTACTCTTAAAATTATTTGTCATACAAAAATGGCACACAAGTTACACACAAACCATCATCCCGAGTAAATGGTGCCATTGTGAATTGTGACTGGCTGCACAAGTGGTGTAATAAACTAAACTAAATTAAACTAAAATGTTAGCCATATAGCTTGAATGAATAAAAACGCACATTTTAAATAAAGAAATCTCATGCTTTTGGTGCTTGAATTTGTGCTTCAATAATGAGATCCAGGTTTAGGAATACACAAGACGTGAAAGACGTCTTCCATTAGGTAAATTTGATGTTTTCTTGACTTGCTGGATGTTGGTCTTATGCTCAATAATCAGAGGTGTCAAGTAACGAAGTACAAATACTTCGTTACCTTACTTAAGTAGAAATTTTGGGTATCTATACTTTACTGGAGTAATTATTTTTCAGACGACTTTTTACTTCTACTCCTTACATTTTCACGCAATTATCTGTACTTTCTACTCCTTACATTTTAAAAATAGACTCGTTACTCCTATTTCTTTTCGGCTTGTTTTAATTCATGTCATCGTTAAAAAAAAAACCTATCCAGATAAATCGCGCCATCCACATAGAGTGAATTTGGTTGTGGTTGGATGAGAAGTATAAATATATACCATTCCGACACCCTATTGGTTTGTACACGATCCATCACACCTGCACGTGACATGACACAAATCACGTCACACTCCTGGCCATCGGGGAGAACCGTGACATTCCCGGTGGGCCGGTGGAGTAGTGGGCCGATCGCCGAAGAGAGGCAGACCTCCCGCATGTTATGCGCTATTTTAAATGACATTCAAAACTGCAAATACCCCAAAAGTGTGAAGTGGCAGAATCAGTCACCCGCACAGCGCGATGCAAAGTGATAAATAGCGCAAGTTGAAGTTGCTTGACGCATTCAGATTTAACACAGGATGGTGTTAGGCAGTTAAAGGTTCTGTATCTGCTGGGCTGCTGAAAACAGCTGCATGAGGAGGTAAAGTGATAAACGTCAATACATAATTACTGTCATTTTGTTCTATTAAAAATTTCATAGTTTATTATTATGAATAATTAAAAAAAAAACATAACCATTGTAATTTTATTCTTGTGACGTCATCTTACTATTACTAGTCAGTTAATATCTGGATTTTAAGCAATAATTTCTATCTTTTTAAATGTTAAGTTGTAATTCATTTTAATTGGAGTAAAATGTTAATTCAGTAAGAGACTGATTAAAGATAAATATCAGTGCCTTATATAAATGAGGTGTTTACTACAGATATTAAAGTTCTTAAAGGGACAGTTCACCCAAAAATAAAAATTGTCATTATTTACTCAACATCATGTAATTTCAATCCTGAACTTCTTTCTTCTGTGGAACATAAAGGAAGATACTTTGAGAAATTCAAAAATTGTGTCTATAGAGTAGAAATCAAGGGTAAACAAATATGTTTGTTTACATTCTACAAAATATCTTTTGTGTTCTACAAAAGTAAGTAATTTTTACAGAATTTACTAGCAATAAAAGTCCCGCATTCTAGCTCAAAATCAATGCTTTACTGCATGCATTTCTATGTGACAAAAATGCATTATTAATTTGATAAATTATTAATAAAAGTTGCATTTGAATTCAGTATCTAACATTATTTGATTCTGTCCTGTTTTATTCATTCATTTATTTACTTTAATTAAAGGCCCTATAATCCAACAAAACTCACGGGGGAACTTGTGGGCTGGAAGGGCTGGATTTGTCCATGGCCAAATTTTAACCCCAGTCCAGCCCTGCACTCCAGCAAGGATATAGCCAGTGTTAGGGTCATTACTCAAAAAAGATTACTTCTTATTTCTCTACTACTTGCTTATTTATCAAACGGGTGCTTTCTCTTCATCCTCTGCAAATGAAGCTATAGTAGGTAGTTTGATAGAAAGTCGTTTGAATAAATAAACGTTTGCGATTGACAACGCGATTGACAATGTTGCGATAACAATACTTATAGGCAGCAACTAATGATCATATCTTCCGCTCCAAGAAACACATGTTAATGCTCAGTAGTACACATTTATGGTTCTTTAATGTATTTGCATTGTAATAAAATGCATTTATTTTCAATGGGCAAATATGCAGCTAAAACAGGTAGCCTAGTGCATTCCAAATTTTTCAACATTAACATTTTAATATAACATAGTCACTATGGCCTTTAGAAATGTTTTTTGGGGAGGTGGGGTAATGCACAATATGCCCCTGTGGCGCGGCCTAAGCTTTTGTCCTCAATGGCATTTTTTTCCTTACATTACTTTTACTTTTTTACTTTAAATAGTTTTGAAACCAGTACTTTAATACTTTTACTTGAGTAAAAAGCTTGAGTTGATACTTCAACTTCTACAAAAGTCTTTTTAAATCTTAGTATCTATACTTCTACTTGAGTAATGAATGTGAATACTTTTGACACCACTGTCAATAATCACATTTCTCTGCATTTGCCAAAACTAATTTGCCGAAATCTAAGCGCGGACTGTAAGGGGATAAGTGCCGTCAGCGCGAGTCCCGTTCGCTGTGAAGTAAGTTAGTGACCAGCCGGCAGAGGATTCTTCAAGGTCTGTTAAAGCCTTCATCGAGCGACTACGTTCACAATGATTATTTGTGAACGTACACTTTTTGTCCTAAACATTCAATCAAGTCAGATACACAGTGTGGGAAGTAGTAGTAAAAAGTAATTTCTTATTTCAATTTATTATTAAATCTCATTTAGATGCGCTGTGTCTGTTGTCATATCGGACACAAATATGGCGGCGAGCATAGCGGAAGTGACGTCTTTGGCACCCATGAATACCGGCGTTTGCACCTTGCCCACTAATTAAAACGGGAGTGAGCGGAAGGAAAAAAACGTGAAGGAAACGGTACCTGAAAGAAACTGTGACCAAAGGTGTTGGATTGTTTGCTTGCGCAGACCGAGTGTGAACGCCAAAACATCGGAGAAAATTGGTGGTGCATTAATACCGGTTGCAACTTAAGTCCAGCCTGGTTCGCCTGCCGCAGGTGCTATAGTTTCTCTTCTTCTGATAAAACTCCGCTGAAGCTCCAAAGATTTGTGTCCCGGCCTGTAAATTGGTTGGCCGACCAGACGCTGCCTGCTTCATGCAGCAGATGCACACACAAACAATCACACTGCACGAAAACTCACGCTCCCGCACTCACACAACACACACTGCAAACTGATCGAACCTAAATTTATTTTCTCATTTTTGATTTTTGTCTTGTGATGTGTGAAAACGGTGAACTTTAAGACAGTTTCCAGTTGAGTTAAAAACGAAACAGACACTTTTTGTCTGTAGGAGGCTTTTTTAGTAGGAAGACATTTCTTTTTTATGGTTTCACTTTCTATTGGACTTTTTGAATATAGCAAGTGAAAATCCTTTTTCTCAATGAATTATGTTTTTTTTTTTTTTTATTAATGCTGTGAAAACGAAAAAAAAAAAGTAAATATATTGTTTTCCACTTCATTCTTTCCTTCTGATGTTTGTGTTGTGTATTATTTTTTTTATTTGGCAAAATTTGGAATCTTTGCCTTGTCTGGTGCCCGAACAGCACTATTAAGTACAACCCTAAGTTGATTAAATTTACCTTTGGGGGCCGCCACTATTACAACATAAGCCTTTTGGGTTGAAATAAAAATCTATTTAGTGTTTTACCTGTACGGCACCACGTAGTCTGTGATGTCACGTGTCAATAGTCTGTCCGCGAATCATGCACCTGACAAATATCCTAATTTAAAAAAAAAAAAAAAAAACTAAAACTAACACTGTAACTAATAAAAACTAAATTAAAACTAAGCAATTTCAAAGTATAAAAACTAATAAAAACTAGTAAATCTGCCTCTAAAACGAATTAAAACTAACTGAATTTGAAAACAAAAAGTCAAAACGAAATAAAAACTAAAACTAATGAAAAATCCAAAACTATTATAACCTTGGGAGCGACAGCCTTTTGTGGTTTATTCATCACACAATTCTATTTATTATTGATTAATTTCTCTATAAAGTCCTTTACAACTGTCTGTTACAGTGAATCTGTTCAAAAAACGTATTCTATTGCACTGCTTCAGAAGATCTGGAATTCAGTGATCTTCACTGGAATTCATACTTGGTGCTTGCTTTTGAATACAGTGCTGATACAGTTTGATTAATTTGTGCATGAATCAAACTCATTGTCCATTACAATGAATCTGTTCAAATAAACTGATGCTGTTTTGCTTCAGAAGATTTGGCATATAGTGAGTCAAATGAATCACCTGATGGTGCTTTTTGACAGAATGTTGAGTTTTGATTCAGTTAAGTTTGATTCATTTGTGCATAATATGCTTTAGAACTTGCTTTTTAATGCAGTGGTGATAGAATTTGATTCATTGACGTTTGATTCGTTTGTGCATTAACTGTCCATTACAATGATTCTGTTCAGATAAACTGATTCTGTTGTTTAGCTTTAGAAGATTTGGAATATAGTGAGTCATATAAGCTTGATAGTGCTTTTTACCAATGTTGAGTTTGATTCATTTGTTCATAATATGCTTTACAACCATTAGAATGAATCTGTTTAAAACACTGATTCTTTTGTATAGCTTCAGTCAATCTGTTCAAATAAACTGATTCTAGTGTTTTGTTTAAGAAGATCTGAAATATATTGAGTCGTATGAACTACTTGGTACTTGCTTTTTAATGCAGTGCTGATAGAATTTGATTCATTGAGATTCATTTGTAATTGAACTGTCCATCACAATGAATCTGTTCAAAGAAATGTATTCTGTTATTTTGCTTTGACATATAGAGAGTCATATGAACTTGACAATGCTTTTGAACAAAATGTTGAGTTTGATTCACTTAAGTTGATTAATTTGTGCATAGTATGCTTTGAAACTGTTAGAACGAATCTGTTCAGAACAGATTGTATGCCTTTTGTATGGCTTTAGTCAATCAATATGAACTACTTGGTGCTTGCTTTTTAATATTTTTTAATACATTACTGACAGAGTTTGATTGAGTTTGTGCATGAATTGTACATTACAATGAATCTGTTCAAAGAAACTTATTCTGTTGTTTTGCTTCAGAAGACTGGCTTAAAGTCATATGAATTAATGACTTGATGGTGCTTTTTAAAAGAATGTTGAGTTTGATTCACTTAAGTTTGATTCATTTGTGTATAATATGCTTTGGAACCATTACAATGAATGTGTTCAAAACACTGATTCTGTTGTATTACTTTAGAAGATTTGGAGCAGTGACTCATATGAACTACTTTTATGATGCTTTTTAGATCATTATGCTGTTGTTAAATGGAAAGGAGCAGCCCAGAGATTATTCAAAATATATTTTTTCTGTTGCATAGAAGAAAAAAGATCATATGGGTTTGGAACGAAATGATGGCAAGGTACAGACTTGTTTTGCTCTGTTTTACAAAACAAAACTGAAAATCATCAAATTGTTTACCTCATAAGCATTTCAGCCAAACTCTTTGCATCTGTGGAACAAAAAATAAGCTTGATTAACATAACCTGAAAATGGAAGTACTATCGAGTCATGAAAAATAAGGCTGATATGAGTAAAATCTCAAACGGCAACATATGCTGTCTGTGTTTACGCCTACGAATCTACACCTTCTCTTTAAAAATGCTCTGATCTGTAGCTAAGAGCTGTGAAAAGCATCTGACCCCTGAGCCGTTTCAGCCTCTGCTCTCTCCTCCTCCTCCTCAGCACCATCAGCAGGACGAAGAGCAGCACCATTCCCACCAAAATGCAGGAGATCGTCACCATCATCTTCATCCCCTCGTTGCTGGTCTTCTTCACCGGGTCCTTCACCGCCGTCTTCACCAGCGGAGGAATGGTGCCTTGTGAAAACACATTTAATATTTTAAAAGGCTCAAGCAAACAATTTAACAACTATTGTAAAGGTGATCAAACTTCGCTTACTGCCATCGTAGTTCAAAGTAGCAAATTTGACACGTTTCTCAGCCAACCCTGCGCTGTTATACACCTTCATCTGCAGTTCGTACCAAGTGGCTTCCTGCAGGTCCAATAGGTTGAAGCTTTTCGTAAGAGATGTACGCTTCATTTTGGTCCACACAGGGCTGTCCAATGGACGGTATTCCAGAGTGAAGGAGGTGATTGGACAACCGCCATCATTCCAGCCAATCAGGTTGAGTTTGACGCACGTTCCGTTAATGCTATTAAACAGCTCCTGCTCTTTGGAGAATTGTGGCTCTGAAAAGAGGAATGGTGTTTGTGATTAGGGGTGGGAAAAAAAATCGATATTGCAATATATTGTTGTGCTCTCTGTCGCAATAAATAATCGATACACTAACGGCCAATATCGATATTTTTAATTTTTTCAGTCACATATATCGTGATATATCGTTGATGGAATTTCTTCCAATATATTGAATATCGTAGATATTGTGAATCGCGATATTATCGATATCGTGGGCCACATATCGCCACAGAATTGAATCGTGAGTTACCTGTATCGTCCCACCCCTATTTGTGATCAATACTTTTTAAACAATTCCACACCATTATCTGAGAAATTGGATTCATGAAACAATATGCACACCTTTCCCGTGAGTCTTTGCTTCGATTATCTCACTGATTCGGCCTGGACCAACAGCGTTCTGGGCTGTTAACGTGAACTTGTACCAGGTGCCACAATTGAGGTTCTCCAGACGGTAGGAACGCTCGCTTGGACTAATGGAAATACTTCCCCACTTTTCACTGTTGTCCTCTGAGTATTGCAGAATATATCCTGCATGAAGACAGATACAGAATTAATTAATAAAAACAAATCTCTGTTTTCATTATATGATTCTGAATTGACTGTCATTTTTCAAGCAATGCAATGGGATCTATTTGTTCAGTGCACTTTATATCCAGCTCATCCACATCAGTTGCTATAGTAATGACTTTTCTTCCTCACCAACAGAGTTGCTGTTTGTGTGACAAGGGTGGATGGATTGTAGACACTGCTGTATTTTACACATTAAAACATTAGTTGGTTCTGCAACTGTACACACGTTTCCAGGAGCAACTTTTTGTTTAATTAACTAATGCATTGAAATGTGTCAAATTCTAACATTATGATATGACAGAATTGACAGTAGGCTATATAATGGTAGTTATGTAAAATGGTTTATATTTACATTGCCATTGAAAAGTTTAGGGTTGATGAGATCATTTTAATTTGAATGTTTTTGAAAGTAATATAAATATATTTGAAAGTTAAATAAAAATATTTGTATTTAAAAAAAATTATAAAATACAGAAAAGTATTTCTCTCATGCATCATTAGTCCAGTCTTTAGTGACTAATATGCTGATTTGGTTTTTCAAGAAACATTTATTATTATTATTATCAATATTATTAATATTTTATAGAAACCATGACATTTTAATGCATCTTTCCTGAATAAAAGTACTTTCTCCTTTAAAATATATATTAATATATAAATACACATGCAACTGTGTAATGCTGTTTTATGGACAATCTAGTAATTTAAATAATTTACAAATCAAATGTACATGTAATCTTGTATGATTATTTTTACTTCTTATGAATTTAATAGATACAAAACCAAAGGACCAGATTATTCATAACAAATAGATATACCATCTGTGCAAAAGGAGATTCAGAATATGTAAAATCAGAATATTCAGATTATGTCAAATTGGAATATTCAGATTATGTAAAATCAGAATATTAAGATTATGTAAAATTGGAATATCCAGTCAATTAAATTTGATATTCATTTAGGGGAAAATGTCTGATATACATTGGATTTTAAACCACCCACAAATGTTTAGACTGGGTTTCTAAAATCATTAAAATCACATTTAATTTTTTTTTTTTTGCCATTCAGGCTACAACATACTAGATGGGTTTTAATAGAACATGCCAAAAAAGAAAGGATTTTTTCTTGAATCATGATCAGTTGAAAGATTCAAAATCAGAGTTTCATTCTCATTTTCTGTTTTGTTTTTCTCCAGCAGGAAAACAGCTGAAGGTGTAAGTAGCTCACCTCTAATGGAGCTCCCACCGTTGTCTCCTGGTATCCAGGACACAGTAATGGATGTGGTGGTTGTCTTGGTCACAGTGAGACGAGGTTGGTCAGGGGGGACTGAAGATGATATTTATACAGTGAGAAACACTGAGCAGTAACTCAGAGGAAATGAAACTGACACATAAAGGAGGCTATACAGAAAGTGACCATCCTGCCTGACTCTCTACACCTCACCTTGAACCTGAAGGTTCAGAATTATTTCGTCCGTTCCCCAGTTATTGCTGGCGACACACGTGTAATACCCAGAATCCTCTGCTTTCACGGTCTTAATGACGAAGCTGCCATTTCCATGGATACTGCGTCTTCCATCAATGACCGCAGGGGCCGGGCTCCCACTGGCGAGAAACAGTGTGAATCGTCAATGAAGAGGGCAGAGTTTGACATTTCCCAGCATTCCCCAGTGACTGATTCTACTCATAGGTATTCAGATGCTTGTGTTTGCTCTTAACGAAAGGCTAGAGCTGCAATGCAGCATGTTTTTCACTATAAAACTGAATTCAGCATATACATTGTTTTCATGTTTGTCTTAAAGGGGACATTGGATACAAAATTCACTTTTACGTGGTATTTACATATAAATGTATCTTAGCAGTGTGTAGAATGTAACAGTTACACTAGAATGTAACTGCCCTACATTCATAAAAATAGACCTAAACAGTTTAAATTATCAAGCCGTTTTGATTTTCTGAACAGTATGATGTAATATTGCTCAAGCCCCGCCCACTGACGGACTGTCCTTTATTAGCATATTTCTCTGCAGGTGTTTTGTATTTGGATGTAAAAGTGAACATAAGAGTCTTCATTTTTCCTCGACATCAGTGCCACTGAGGATGCAGTGGATTTGTTTTGTTTTTGATGGTAAAAAAACAGAAGAGAGTGGTCTAGTGACCAGTACCTCATTATCATTTAAAGAGACAAGAAATGGGTCGCTGTGAACAAAGCATTTGAGAGCATTCTTCAGACTTTAAAGAATCATACCAAAATTGTGATTGTAAATTTAATGGATTCCGGGCTCATCCGCTTCCAGCTATTTTTAGCTGTATAAAACAGCTTGTATAGCTGCTTGATATTGCAAACTGTCTTACCATATTATTTTAATGTATTATCTTAATTATGAAAACAGTGGTTTGTAGTGCAAACACTTTTACCATTTACTTTCCCAGCTTATGAACCGGAAGACTCACACATTACCAGAAAACAGCTCACTTCTGCATTGAAAAATAAGGTGGATACATTCTAGTATGCTCCCATGAAACAGGTTTATTTACCTCTCTTTCAGCCATTTTATGGCAGGAGGCGGGTCTCCGACTGCCCTGCAGGGTAAAATAACATCCCTCATCCATGGCGTTGTAACAGTACCACTGAAGGTGAGGATTTTGGCAGGAGCTGTTTAAAAACATAAAAAAACAAGATATAAAAAACACAAACACAGATTGTTTCACTGATTTATAAAAGATTAATATTTCACAATTGGTGCAGAACAAAACCATTGCAGATTACACCATTTAACACTACCATTTAAAAGTTTAAGGTCAGTTTTTTATTTTGTTTTTGAAAAAAGAAGAAGAAATTAATAGTTTTATTGAATAGGAATTCAAAGTGACAGTAAAGACATTTATAATGTTACAACAGATTCTTTCCATTCTAACTTTCCATTCATCAAGCAATTCAAAAAAATGTGCCATAATTTCCACAAAAATGTTTCCACAAAAAGACAAACAGCAACACTAAAGACTGGAGTAATGGCTGCTGAAAATTCAGCTTTGCATCACTGGTATATTTTAAAAATTAAAATAAAAAACTAAATTCTAATTAAAAAACAGCTATTTCAATTGTAATAATATTTTACAATATAGGCTGCTGTATTTTTAATCAAATAATTGCTGTCTTGATAAGCATAAGAATATTCTTTTAAAAACATTTAAAAAATCTTACTGACCCCAAACTTTTCAACAGTAATGTATGCTAAATATGTGTGAAGTTACTGCATTTGATAGTAGCTCAAATGCTGGAAATCTCTTAAAAATCACACTAAGTTAAGAAAAGTAAAGTTAGATTTGCTAAAAGCTCTTGCTGCACTTGTTTGCAGATGCCAACTGGTTGAATATTTTTACTGTAATGAGATTGAGATGTTTTACAAAAAAAACGTGTGTTTCAGGATGATTTTACACTTTGGCGTATTTTGTATCTTAAAGGGAAGTTCACCCAAAAATGAAAATTCTGTCATTAATTACTGACCCTCGTGTTGTTCCAAATCCATAAGACCTTCATTCATCTTCAGAACACAAATTAAGATATTTTTGATGAAATCTGAGAGTTTTCTGACCCTGCATAGACAGCAATGCAACTGACACGTTCAACACCCAGTAAGGTAGTAAGGACATTGTTAAAATACTCCATTTGACATCATAAATGGTTTTAAACAATGAGAATAGTTTTTTTTTTTTTTTGCACAGTTTTTGCACTTTTTGTGCTCTCAAACTTAATCAAAAATATCCTAATTTGTCTTCTGAAAATGAATGAAGGTTTCGTGGGTTTAAAAAGACACAAGGCTGAGTAATTACTGAAAGAATTTTCATTTTTGGGTGAACTATCCCTTTAAGATTGCTCATGGCTTATTGTCTTACTCCACATGGGAAGGCCCACAAGAACTCAAAATACAACCAATTACTCCAGAATGGCAGATTTACAGATGACTAAATAAGAGGTATAACTTAAAAAACATCCCTCTAAAACCATGGATCAGCTGCTTGGCTTCCAAAGAACAAATCAACTCACCTTTGGCCAGAGGTTCCACGGTAATGACATCACTGCTGTTTCCCCGGCCGGCTGCAGTCACCGCCATCACCCAGATACTGTACTTCCTGTTGCGACTGAGATTGTGAACCCGGTGCAGAAATTCATCCGGAGCCACTTCAAACTCGCTGACCACCTGAACGAGACCCAAAATAAATGAATAAAGATGTCTTTATTCTTTGATAAATGATGTCCATTCTTAGCTCCATCGCTTGACAGATTGACAGGCCAACACAGCTTGCGTCACACAGTTCTCTCAGTTTAAACTGAGAAAGAAATAGCTATATAAACATCACCTTTAGCTCGACGACACAGTACTGGCTCAGCACGAAAATGCTTTGCTCTTCCACACGCTGTTTAACACTGTCTTAATAGCCAGCCTGATATCTCTCCTGTTAGTATGAGGGCAGTTGGCCGAGTCTTACCGTGGGATACGTGCTGGAACAGAAGACTGTGTATTTCCTAATGACGCCATTCAGCTTCAGCGGCGGGAGCCAGGAAACGTACACCACAGAGCTGGAGGCTGCAGCTGCCTTCACCCCGCCGGGCGGACCTGGCACTGCAGAGAAAAGATTCAGGCTGTTTGGAGAGATCTTTGATAACTTTTTTGGCTAACAGATTGGCAAACAGAAGGACAGAATTTGACAGCAGTGAGGATTCACAACTGAAGATCTTTTTTTGGTCAAAGAATGGACATCTGTCTGTCTTACCATCCTCTTTAGTGCGGATGTAGATCTGGTCGCTGCGTACTCCGTCTCCTGCTCTGGTGAAGGCCAGCACTTGGACACTGTAGTTGGTGTATTTCTCCAAACCCTCCAGCTCCAGCTGGGCCTTCTGGGTAGTGACGTTTCTGATTTCCCCTAGTTCTGTCGTGGCATAAACAACAAGATTCAAGATCTGTCTTAAGACTTACTGTCAACTGATATATTAGCTGACAGTGATAAGGTTAACACAATACTACCTAATGACAGCCAATGAGATTTCTAAAATGAAGTAAACTGAATTTATACAATATTTACCCCCCAAAAACGACTTTGCAAAAGAATTGCTTATGTAAAGCCTGACATGTCAGAAAAATTCACTTTTAAGATAGAACAGTGTATTGCCCCTTTACACAAAATATAAAAAGACAATTTAAAAATTCATATAATATATTTGATATGCCAGGCTTTTATGGATCTTATCCACCTTATTCTTCAATGCGGAAGTAAGCCTATGGGCAAAACTTACAGTTCATTGGCCACTATAGGGAAATAACGAGAAGAATAACAACGTGCAATAAACGGTAAATTGTTCATAATAATGATCCATTAAAATAATATGGTAAGACACACCAATCTGTAGTATAAAGCAGCAAAACAACTGTTTTGTACAGCTAAAAATCCATCAAATTTACAAATGGCCACACTCGCTCTTATGGGAAAAATATTGTGAATAGAATATACAGTCGTGGCCAAAAGTTTTGAGAATGACACAAATATTAGTTTTCACAAAGTTTGCTGCTCAACTGCTTTTAGATCTTTGTTTCAGTTGTTTCTGTGATGTACTGAAATATAATTACAAGCACTTCATACGTTTCAAAGGCTTTTATCGACAATTACATGACATTTATGCAGAGTCAGTATTTGCAGTATTGGCCCTTCTTTTTCAGGACCTCTGCAATTCGACTGGGCATGCTCTCAATCAACTTCTGGGCCAAATCCTGACTGATAGCAACCCATTCTTTCATAATCACTTCTTGGAGTTTGTCACAATTAGTGGGGTTTTGTTTGTCCACCCGCCTCTTGAGGATTGTCCACAAGTTCTCAATGGGATTAAGATCTGGGGAGTTTCCAGGCCATGGACCCAAAATTTCAACGTTTTGGTCCCCGAACCACTTAGTTATCACTTTTGCCTTATGGCACGGTGCTCCATCGTGCTGGAAAATGCATTGTTCTTCACCAAACTGTTGTTGGATTGTTGGAAGAAGTTGCTGTTGGAGGGTGTTTTGGTACCATTCTTTATTCATGGCTGTGTTTTTGGGCAAAATTGTGAGTGAGCCCACTCCCTTGGATGAGAAGCAACCCCACACATGAATGGTGTCAGGATGCTTTACTGTTGGCATGACACAGGACTGATGGTAGCGCTCACCTTTTCTTCTCCGGACAAGCCTTTTTCCAGATGCCCCAAACAATCGGAAAGAGGCTTCATCTGAGAATATGACTTTGCCCCAGTCCTCAGCAGTCCATTCGCCATACTTTTTGCAGAAGATAAATCTGTCCCTGATGTTTTTTTCTGGAGAGAAGTGGCTTCTTTGCAGCCCTTCTTGACACCAGCCATCTTCCAAAAGTCTTGGCCTCACTGTGCGTGCAGATACGCTCACACCTGCCTGCTGCCATTTCTGAGCAAGCTCTGCACTGGTGGCACTCCGATCCCGCAGCTGAATCCTCTTTAGGAGACGATCCTGGTGCTTTCTGGACTTTCTTGGACACCCTGAAGCCTTCTTAACAATGCAGTGGAAAGTTTTTTTCAGGATTAAGTTAATTTTCATGGCAAAGAAGGACTATGCAATTCATCTGATTACTCTTCATAACATTCTGGAGTATATGCAAATTGCTATTATAAAAACTTAGGCAGCAACTTTTCCAATTTCCAATATTTATGTAATTCTCAAAACTTTTGGCCACGACTGTAGAGCTCAAACTTGAAAGTTCCTCAATTGTATTCAAAGGCTCAAAATGCACTTTAGTGCAGATGTTTGGTTTTTTATTATATTTTTATAATCTTTTGATAGCTAAAAAGTATGAACTATCAATACTTTTTTTATCAGAGGGTATGTAACAGGATTTTCAGCTAATTTTTGATCATGTTCTGTAATTAAAGAGGTATTCACTTGGCACCGTTCTCAATAAAAACCAGCGATAATACTGTACTGGTGTGAAATTATTATATTGTGGCAAATCTGGAGAGAAAAAAGATAATGTAGAATAAACCACTGTCTGACTGTTGCTGGTGCAAAAAGGTGCTTGGGATAACATTAGTTCACCTAACGAAATTTCTGTTATCATCTACTCACATGAAAAAGATATTTTGAAGAATGTTAGTAACCAAACAGTTGCTGATTAGGGATGTGTGAAAAAAGCCGACTAGTTCACTAAATGGAACTGCTGCTGCTAGTCGATACTGGAAATACTAGTTGACTAGTCAAACTTTAGTCATTTTAATGTTACTTTTTAAAAATAATACACTGTTTTGAAAGGTGGATATCTGGAGTGCATAATAAATTCACTTCACCTCAGATCTTGCATGCATGTGTTTTTTTTTTCTCTTGTGTGTCACTCAGAAATGTGCCTGCTCAGAAATGTCTGCTTGGAAGACGAGCAAGGTATGTGAGCGTATTTAATGGTTTAAAAGGGAAAACATTTGGAATGAAAGGGTATTGCACTTCTTTAGAATGATTTTGATGATATTTTATTTATGTTATCTCCGTATACTTCCTAATAAGATTATCAGTGTTTATTATCAGTGTAGCTCTACTTAGTTTACGGGGTAACCACGTTTCTGCTTGTCCAAAAGCGCCACCTGATGTCAGAGAGTGAATTTGCATATTCATTCAGCATGTTTGCTGCTTTTGTTGCTGTCAGTGTTGTACATTTTAACTGTTTGATGAAAAATAAGAGCAACTCGAATAATAAGGTATCTGGGATTATTTGACTGTTTGAATCATACAGTTGAAGTCAAACTACTAACTATTCCTTTCAACAGTTAGTCAATAATATATTATTTATTTATTAATAAATAATAAAGAATAATACCCGAATGTATGATATGACTTTTTTTAACAGCTCTTTCACCAGGAATTTGTCATTGTATAATTAAATAATGTACACAATGTACACCCATGTAGTATATAGGGCAGACATTGAGACTGTCTGCAGCTATCCAGCAAAGTTGCAGGTTTTAAATTTTTAATGTCTCCATTTTTTCCTGCTATCTATCATTCCTGTAGCACTCTAGCTGCTGCTGCTGTTGAATAGAAAAGCGGCGCTGTCTTTTGCTGCTTGGTGCTGAATTTTGTCCCCGAGTTGCCCGGGCTGAATTCTGCTGCTTCATAATAAGGCAATTTATAAGCAAATAGCTCCTGGAAAGAGCCGGATCGACATAATGTGTGCTGTGAGTTTGTTCTACTGAGCACAAGTTGATCGAGAGCCATAAAGCAGCCAATTAAACAGGTGTGCAGAATGTGTTATGTTGCTCTCTGTGCGCTGAGTGATCGATTAACTAACCTCACCGTCTAAATCACTCATGAGAGGCCTATTCAGACAAAGGCCTATTCAAGTATGCATGCTGGCACAACACTTATGAAAAGAGACTATTGCTGAATTGCAAAATGCATGTACTGCATTGGTGATAGTGTAGTATGTATTTTTCAGTATGCTAGTACTGGACATAAATATAGAGTCTTTGCATAGCTGCATGTATTGATATCAGAGACCTGGTTGTGGATAACATTATCCTTAAAAGCATACTTTAAAAATTGAAAATAGCATGCTAATGTGCTACAATTTGGGGTGCAATATTAATTGGTCACACTACGTAGTATACACTATATAATATACCTTTTAAACTGGAAATTCTTCATTTTGAAGGAAAAAGAAATGTAATATCAATATGCATAATGCTTATGTATGAATATTGGTATTCAGTTCCCTTTGGCTTCAAAGGAAGAATTCCCAGTTGAAAAGGTGTATTCTGCCCCCTAGTGGTCAATGGCTGCAAAAGAGTCTAATAATAATAACACACACACACACACACACACACACACACACACACTATAAATACATATATAGTATATATGTGTATTTATTGTCTTATGTTATTATTTATAATTATTGTGTGTACATAAATTGTACACACATGAATTATAAAAACTAATGAAATATAATAAAGTGTGTCTGTATATATTGTGTGTATATATGCACAAAATGTCTAATACATACATCTATACAAATATATATACACTTTATACACACACTACTAAAAAGCATAAATATATATATATATATATATATATATATATATATAAATAACATTTATATTATACTGTTATTGTTTATAATTATTGTGTGTACACACACACACACACACACACACACACACATATATATGCACAAAAAATGTAATAATAATAATATAGTAATAATAATGTTATATATAATGTCTCTGTAATCTCTCTCTTAATACATAACATAATAAAGATATATATATTATATAAATAATATAATATATCTTGTAATATTATATTATTTATAATATTAATTTATATTAATATAAAGAGGAAGAATATATAGAATACCTAAAATTTGAATTATATAAAACAATAAATTGTAATTTATGCAATAATAATAAAATATAATAAAGTACATCATATATATATTACAATTTATTGTTTATTATCATTAAAATGTTTATGTATTCTATATATTCTTTCTCTTTGTACAAATGATGTATTAGTCATTTATTATATTATTATATAATAAATATTATTATAATATTGTATAATTAAAAACTTCATGGACTATATCCCAAACTATATTAGCAAATTATAAGATGCTTTGGATAGTTTTGTATAATATAAGATACCTTGGATATAAATGTCTACAAAATGAAAGTAATGCTATTTCAGACACATTAAACTGTACCTCCGTCCAGCAGATTGGCCCAGTAGATGATACGAAAACCCTGTAGAACGCCATTGAGAGCTTCTCTGGACGGAGTCTGCCAGGACAAAGAGATGCTCTCAGGGGAAGCGGCGGTGGCCAGAACCTTCTCTGGAGCTCTGCCGGGTACTGAGAGAAAAAAGAGAAAAATAGAATATGTACAGCAGGTGTGAAAGAAACTAAAACTGATGAATTAACTTGAATTGGGTCCTTAAAGTTTCAAGCACTGTAAACTTTCCCAATAGCCACTAGATGGCAGCAAATATTATGTGCTTGGCGCATATCATGGTATTTTTGATGTTTCATTCTAAGCTATGAAAACTTTTCATTGAGGAACAAAAATTTGCTACATCCTGTGAATGATTACCGTCTTCCATTGTTGTGGCCCGGACCTCACTGGAAGCCGGTCCCGGACCGGCACTGTTACTGGCCTGCACCACCACCTCATACTCTGTGAACTTCTTCAGGTTGTTGAGGCTCAGGGACTCAGTCTCTCCAGTGGCCTCCATACTGATGCAGACAAACTGGTGACTGCCATTAATGGAGTGTTCTCGATGACAAACCTGGTAGCCCCTGATCACCCCATTCTGGAGATGTTTCAGAGGTGCCTGCAGATAATGAAATAATAGTGTTTATAAGCAAGACTTCAGTTATTGGTATGCACTCTTTAAAGCTCTTTATTGGCAACTTTTAACTTTTAACATGGAACCTTCAAGGAACCTTTCCATTCTACAAACATTTTTTAGACTATGAAAATGCACACAAGACCATGTTTACACTAGTTGGTATTGGTATTGGTAATGGTATTTTAAAATGTCCACACTACACAACCGAAAACGCTTGTCACATGACCATTCATAATGAGCAGAGCAAATGCCATCGTTTTCAAAAGACTTCATTTTGGTCCTTTTACACTAACAATGCAACCCCGACTTTTCAAACTAAAACAGGGTCTGCAGCATTTTCAAAAGTCTCCATTTTTGAGGGTTGAAAACGCTGGAGTAGTGTAAATGACAGGCGTATCCGTAGCAAAAGTTAAGCATTTTAAAACTAAAACACACTAGTGTAAATGTAGCCTAAGAAAAAAAAAAGGTTCTTTTAAGAACTGATTATAACTGATCTTTGGCATTGCTGTAAGAAACCTAATGTTTGGAACCAAATTAAGAATATATATAGTGTATACATGTATATATATATATATATTGCCACATATATAAAAATGTGAAAACATATGAACAACAACAATATCTATCTATCTATATTAAATATTAAAAGCAAATATAATAAATAACAAATGATCTACAACTTAATATAAATATTAAATATTATAAAAGATAAAAAAATAAATAAAGTTTTATATAATTACATTTATAAATACATTTTAGATAATTTGTGTTTTAATTAATTGTGTTTATAATTTATTATTAGTAAATATATATATATATATATATATATATATATATATATATATATATATATATAAGTTTATAAGTAATTATAATAAAACAAATAATCAATATTCTATACATAAAATAAACATAATAATATATATATATATATATATATATATATTAAATATTACAAAATAATTATAATAAATGAATTAATTATTAATTAATACATAAAATAAAATATATACATTATAATTATGTATGCTATGTGATTACTTTTCACGTGTATTACATATATTTATAATAAAGAATAGTAATAATAAAGAATGAGTAAATGTTTAACTAGTATGTGTATATGTATGTTTATAAAACATCAAACTTGATACCGTTAACTAACTTGATAAAGCAAACTTGATACAAAAACCTGTGCAAACATACCTTCCATGTAACTTTTATGCTTTGGGAGGTAATGGCTTCCAGTGTCACGTCTTGAGGTGGTCCTTCAGGATCTAGAGTGGTCAAACATACACTCAGTTTAGCCTTTTCTAATATCTGCCATGATATTTCTCATAAACAGTGGCATCAGTGGTTATCAGCATCTCAATCACACTCCTGCAATGACACCCTTGACCACCAGTTGGTAGTATTGCAGCATAATTCCATCTGTGAGTCAACTGATATGAGTACATTACTATTCAGTATATTTACATTACTATTTGTTCTATAACTAGGAAAACCCTTCAAATCCCTAAAAGACAGCACAATGCATTTTAAATACCAGAATTAAGATAAACGAGTAAAATGAACTCATGAATTGCTCATATTAATACCTGGAAAAATGAAGTCAATTTGAATTCACATGACTAATGTATCTTACCAGCTTCATCTGTGGTTACGGTGAGCTCATTGCTGGGTTCACTGTCGCCAATGTGGTTCTTCGCAAACATACGAATGTTGTAGGTGGACGATGGGTGAAGTTCGATGATGGTGGCCTGGTTTAGCGTAGGAGAAACATCTCTGGTCCTGCGAGCTCGCTCCCAAGTTTCTGTTCATGGTTGAAGAGTTAAAACTGGTTGGATCTGGATCTTACATGTTGGCTGATCAGCTTCATTTATTTGTTAGGATCACGTACCTGTTTTATTTTTGCACTCAATATCGTAGCCAGTGATGGGACTGTTCCCATCGAATCCCATGGTCCAGCGTAGAGCGATGGTCCGCTCTTTCACCTCACGAATCTCCACTTTAGGAGGCTCTGGTGGCTCTGAGAATTTAACAATACAGCGCTCAGATTTAAACAATGACATTTAAATCAGGAGATTTCCCTCAAGAGTCTCGTTCCAAATGCCTAATAAATCCCCCGAATCTCCAGCCAAGCCCAGACGATTTTCCGGCTGCTTACCTTGAACCGTTAACTGAAGGATGCCTCTGTCTTCACCGTAGGAGTTAATGGCGTGACAGGAGAAGAACCCAGAATCCTCTCTCATTGTGGGATAAATCTGAAATTAGGAAAATGCTGTGTGAATGAACAACATATTCATGCCCTAAATAGGTCTGATCATCAACACCTTACCTGTTAAAGGTGAAGTTTACTTCCAGAACAAAAATTTACAAATAATGTACTCACCCCCTTGTCATCCAAGATGTTCATGTCTTTCTTTCCTCTGTCGTAAAGAAATTTTGTGGGGTTTTTTGAGGAAAATATTTCAGGATTTCTCTCTATATAGTGGATTTCTATGGTGCCCCTGATTTTGAGCTTCCAAAATGCAGTTTAAATGCAGCTTCAAAGGGCTCTAAACAATCCCAGCTGAGGAAGAAGGGTCTTATTTAGTGAAACGATTGTTTTTTTTTTTTTAAATACTACAATTTATATACTTTTTAACCCCAAATGGTCATCTTGTCTAGCTCTGTGTGAACTCTGTATATTCTGCTTCATAATAGTTAGGGTATGTCGAAAAAAACTCCCATCCAGTGTTAATTTCATTGATGAATAATTTTCGTCAACATTTTTTCACTGACGAAAATTATACATTTTCGAACTAATAAAAACGAGACAAAAATGTTAGGGAGGGACAATTTAGAAAGAGATTCATTCAGAACGAATCTGCTGCACGGTAAGGAGGTTAGATGCATACATATGAACTGTATCATAGCCTATTGATCTATCCTGTGGGACATAAGCTGGCATACAGTTGCTGCAGATCTCATAAAACGTTTAAAAATGTCAATATCTGGGAGTAAGAACTGACATATGGACAAATTTGACGACGCAAAAAGAGAACTCAATTTGGTCCGGATTTCTGAGCGCCTCTCACACAGCACGTAAGTAAGTTACTCTTTCGTGTCTCATGAACAGAGAAATACACAAAAAATGATGTTGAATTGTCAGTTTTGATGAGTATTCATGTAAACAAACTCGGCTACATCTTAGGTGAATGTAAACAATTGGGAGACTCTCAGACGTGTATCAGTACTGCATTTGTGCTTAAAAACAGCAACACACTGCTCTTTTTTAAAAGTCACCAAAAAAAGGCAGTGCGGTACGCCTCGCGTTTTCAGACCTAAAAAACACGTTAGGCCTTAAACGCGTTTTTAGGTCTGAAAACGCTAGGCGTACCGCAGAGCTGTCCTGTCAGTCCAATCAAAGGATTATAGCGCGAGCGCTCTAAAATCTTTGGTTTCTGCTGTTAGGTAAACAGAAACCTTAAAAAATACAGCTCTGGGTTAGCCGCGACAGACACCAAAATTTTCTCCTCCATTGTTGCAGTCTCCAGACTTTTTAAGCAACAGTAAACTTTCGTCACCACAACAGAAGGTCCGCCTCTCCATTCATTCAATTGGACAATTACAAAAAAAAAATGCAAATGACGTAGGGCATTTTTTGGCTCAGAGTTGCTTTTCAACTTCAGGCTCTCATAGCGCTTCTGCAAAAACACGAGGTGCAGCAGGCGGCTAAAACGCAAACAGCCAACAGAAAACAATAAAAAAAGGCGGCTCTCACTGCAGAAAATGCGTTCTGTCTGATTGGGCCTAAATCTACTGTAGACTTAGTTGACCAAAATCGTATGATATTTAGTCGACTAAAACTAGACTAAAACTAAAAGCAATTCAGATGACTAAAATATGACTAAAACTAAATGGCATTTTAGTCAAAAGACTGTGACTAAAACTAAATCAAAATTTGCTGTCAAAATGAACACTGCTCCCATCTCATTTTCTTCTCAAACGTCAAAATCATCAAACATCGCTGCAGAAGTGTTTACAAAGTAAACATGCAAAGAAGACCAAATGCCCTTTACAAAAAATGGTAAAACAGCGATGTAGGCCGATCTTGAAGTTGGAAAAGAAAATGTCATGAACCGAAATACACAGACTTCATGCAGTGCTAGACAAGACGAATATTTGAGGTTAAAAAGTATACAAATTGTCATTTTTTTGTAGAAAATAACTAGATAAGACCCTTCTTCCTCAGCTGGGATCATTTAGAGGCCTTTGAAGCTGCATTTAAACTCCATTTTAGAAGTTCAAACTCGCAGGGACCATAGAAATCCACTATATGAAGAGAAATCTTGAAATGTTTTCCTCAAAAAACATAATTCCTTTACAACTGAAGAAAGAAAGACATGAACATCTTGGATGACAATGGGGGTGAGTAAATTATCTGTACATTTTTGTTCTCTCCTTTAAAACTTAAAACTTTTAAAATAGAGGCCAAGCATGAAAAATGACAATGCACAAATGAAGACTCTGACCTGCAGGGTGGAGACGACCTCGTCGCCGACGTTCTTGACCGTTACCGTGTGTCTCCACATGTCTGGATTGATCATGTGTGACTGCTTCTCCTTTTCCACCTCCTTCTCCCATCTCACCATGATGGGCTTCTCACCATGAGCTTTGCAGCTCATCTCTATCTTTTCTCCTTTCGTCGCCAGCGAGTTGTTGGGATACGATGTTATCATGGCCGGAACTGAAAGAGCGAAACGGAAAAGCCTTGTGAAGACAACAATGATGAACACTGCGGATCAAACCGAACAAGTTTTTCTTGACATCAGTGCCTTTTAACTTACATTTGTGCATTTGTGTAACGTTTTGCAACAGCGAGGATAAGAACACTTTTCTACCCTAGACAAGGTAAATGTTTTACAGCTCTATGGCAATAACAAGACTGAATGTGATGCTTTATGCAGATGTACAGTTATTATTCCTTTTTCTGTCTCACACAGAAACACACACACACATACACGCATGTCCCTGTTCCTCACAGGCATTCACTGGGGGAGCCGAGCACCAGGCGGGTACGTGGGAGCGCCGGTACAGCGTGTGATATGATTGAGTGTGTCAGGTTGAAAGTCCCGACCGTTTACATGTCATCTCTTATTCACTCCAGCAATTCTCAGCTCAGCAGCAGCCGCAAAAAAAAAATTGTATGAAAATTTCTTTTTTTTCATGCCTGAATAAAAAAATTTACAAAATGTTACATGTCCTAAAGACTTTTTTAAATATTCAAACCCACATTCTAAATTATTTTTAGTCTCGCGGCACATTATTTTAAACAACATTATCCAAGTGCTGCACGTTTAAAAAGGGGAAAACATGTAATCTATACAAAATATTCCCAATTTTTCTTTTTATAAAAAAAATTATTCCTTAATGACATCATCCTCCAGGAAGTGACATCATTATTAAAAGAAAAACAACAGGACAAATGTTAGTAGCTAATACAAGAGAGGCAAAAAACGCAACACCAGTTATTCTTAACTTATATAAAATTAAAATCTAATAATAAATATTATAAAAATTTTAAATGTTTAAAAAAAATAAATGTTATAAAAATTATTAAAACTAAATAGAAATTGAAAAAAAAAACTGAAAAAAAAAATAAAAAATTTTGGATCTAAAAATAAAATCACATTTTTTATATAAATAAAACAAAATTAGAAATCTTGTCTTGGCAACTAACAAAAAAATAAAATAAAAATGTAAAATCTATAGAGAAATATTAAAATATAACAACATTATCTAAAACATAAATTAAAAATGTAATCTATAGAGAAATATTAAAATGTAATAAAATATATATATAAACGAATATAAAAAATGATACAAATATAAAATATTATTAATATTGCAAATGTTGTCTTGGCAACTAACTTAAAAAACTTAAAATTAAAAATAATAGAAATGTTGTCTTAACAGAGTTTAAGAAAATTATTAAACCTAAATAAAACGTATAAATAAAAATTTATAAAAATAAATAAATAATAATAATAATAACAATGTAAAAGCTATAGCAAAATATTAAAATAGTTACTTACTAAAAATAGTTTTAAAAACGTTTAAGCACTAAAATGATTCAAACTAAATAAAAATGTGTAAAAACAACAAAAAATAAATAAATAAAAATGTAAAATCTATGGAGAAATATTAAAATATTACAACATTATTCAAACTTATTACAACTTAAACTAAATTCAAAACTTAAAACTGAAAATCACATTTTATATATAAATAAAACAAAATTAGAAATGTTAGTCTTGGCAACTAACAAAAAAATACAATAAAAAGAAATCTTTAGAGAAATATTAAAATATCACAACATTATTAAAACTTACTCAAACTTATAATTGAAAACTGAAAATTATATATATAGAAATATATGAAAATATTACATTAAATTAAATTAAATTACTAAAGAATTATATTAATAATGAATAAATAAAAAAAACTATAGCGAAATATATATATATTATCATTATTAGAACTTACTAAAAATAACATTTTAACTAAATTGAAAACTAAAAATCTAAAAATAAAATCAAATTATAAATATGTATAAATTAAAAATCTTGGCAACTAACTTAAAAACTTTAAATAGAAAATAGAAATGTCTTGGCAACTAACTTAAAAATCTAAAATAAAATTTAAAAACTATAAAGAAATATTAAAATATAACATTTATTAACCTTATTAAAACTTACTAAAACTACAATTTAAACTAAACTGAAAACGGAAAATCAAAAAATAAAATTATATATACATATATAATAATTAAATTATTAATTTTTAAATTATTATATATATATATAAATATAAATTATTAATGATAATTTAAAAAAAAAACATAAATAAAATCTAAAACAAAACACACAGAGAGGACACATGCGAAGGAAGTCTCTTAAAATGACTACAGTTGATCAGAGGGTAAAAATGAATCTGTACAGTCCCCCGCTAAAAGACGCAAGCAGTATAAACCGGCATCCTATTTCTTATCTCGACCGAGCGCTCGTTCCTTATGCGATTATCCAGAATAAAACACTAAAGAGGGAAGTAGTCTCTGTGTTGGAGGGGCAGCTGTATCTTCCCTCAGGCTGCGAGCTGTCTTCATCATGACTGCATAATTGCTGTGTTGATGTATTTCTTTAATATCCAGCTGAATTATAAGCAGCAGTTGGACTGAAAGGGAAGGTGCTAATTCCTCTCCTGAGATCCAGACAGAAGAACAGTGTGTTGCTGGGCAGGAACCTGCGCTCCGGCTGTAGGAGTGATTTACGTCTCTTCTGAATCCTCCCTGATTGATTCAGGCTCATTTTACTCCTTCATTTAGGGCTCGTAAACGGACAAAAACGAGCCGCGTTAGGATGCTTTGTGCGCTTGAGCGTGAGCATTATTTTGTTTTTGCATGCGTCACGAGTTTACACATGGTCTCTCAGGGTGGCGCTTTTTATTCCCTGCTCTATCAGGGGCAGAAGAAGTGAGATTCACTCATCCTGAGAGACAAACAGATGATAAACTGGTAGATTCAGCATTATTTACCTGAGAGGAAAAACTGATTCCTGAACTTAACATTTCTGTTCACATCAGTCAAGGCAAAATTCATGTGTTTGACACACATTTAACACAATTATTTGATCCATTTTGACATTTAACTGTTTCTTTTGTAAGAATGTAAGTGCAATACACACACAGATAGCATATTTATTTATAAAACAAATCTGGCGACTTTTAGCAGCGGTAAAATAATTTGCAGTCTATCTGTGACAAAATTTAATTATGGAAGCTCAACGATATCACTTGTACTTGTGAAACACACTAAGGTTAATGAGAACAGCACCGCACGACATCTGCCGGATCAATCTTTGTGACAAATTAGTTTGTTTTCCTTCGTTAAGAGGAACTGAATGCATTACAACTGCTTGCACCTGACTACATTTTGAAAGGAAATTGTAAAAAAAAAAAAAAAAAAGAAAAAGAAAAAGAGAAAAGAAAAGGATTAAAATGATGTGTGTCTCAAATAATTTAAATATTGGGGACAAGTTCAATATTACAGTTATTTCAGAAAGAGAAAATTTTATATACATTTAAGACCCATAACATGTAAACTAAAATATTTTGAAGCATTATTTAAAACGTCGCTCATTATGAAATTCTAAGTTAAAACGAAAAAGGCTTGAAAGTTTCAGTTTTTGAATTCAATCACAAAAAGTATGTATAATAAGGCAAATTTCTTTTTAATATCGAAATAATATTATTTTAATATATTTTTTAAATTATTACAATTAATTATTTTAGGTGGTTGACAAATTAATTATAATATAGAAATAAAATTATTAATTACAAAGTATTAAAATTGTATTAACATAACTGAATATTTAAAGCAAACATAATTGTGTCTAAAACAATTCAATATTTCAATGTTTGTCATCAGTTATTTCAGAAAGTGAAATTTTAATATGTATTTAAAATTCATAAACTGTAAACTAAAATATTTTGAAGCATTTTTTTGTTGTTGATAATTATGAAATTTGAAATTAAAACAAAAAAGGCTTGAAAGTTTCAGTTTTTCAATTAAATCCCCCAAAAATGTATAATAAGGCATATTTCATTTTAATATGGATATAATATAATGCATTATATCTTGTGTGACAGTTTGACAGGAAATTGTTTAAAAAAACATTAATAATCATAAAAAAATAATTCAAATTGTTTTACACGCACAACTAAGCATGTAAGGCATATACAATTGTGTCTAAAATAATTAAAATATTGGGGACTAAAATATTTTGATGCATTTTTTTAATGTCAATAATTATGAAATTTGAAATTAAAATGCAAAATGCTTGAAAGATTTTTTTTAATTAAATCATCAAAAAGTATGTATATGTATAATAGGGCAAACTACATACTAATATGGAAATAATGTTATTAAAAATAATAAGGAATTCTTTTAGGTGATTGGCAAATGAATTATAATATAGAAATATAATTTACACAATCTTTGACATTTTTTTCTTTTGTTAAGGGAAACTGAATGCATTAGAACTGATTGCACAACATTTTGGAAGGAAATCATAAAAAATAATAAATATTAAAATTGAATTACACACAACTATTCGTGTAAAGCATATACATATAAAATATCTAAAATAATTAAAATATTGGGAACAGGTTCAATACTTTTCATCAGTTATTTCAGAAAGTGAAAATTAATATATATTTAAGACTCAAATTTTTAATTTTAATTTTTAAATTATGAAATTCAAAATTCAAACAAAAAAGTTTAAGTTTTTTAATTAAATCACAAAAATGTATGTATATGTATAATAAGGCAAATTACATTTTAATATGGAAATATTTTAATAGAAATGTTGAATTATTACAATAGATACTTTTAGGTGATTGACAAATTAATTCTAATATAGAATTATAAATAATTTATAATTCTATAATAATATAATCTTTGTGGCAAATTAGTTGAATTTTGAAATATTTTTACTATTTAAAATTGTTTTCTATTTGAATATATTTTAAAATCATTTATTCCTGTGATTTCAAAGCTGAATTTTCAGCATTATTACTCCAGTATTCAAATCATTCTAATATGCTGATTTGCTGTTCTATCTATCTATCTATCTATCTATCTATCTATCTATCTATCTATCTATCTATCTATCTATCTATCTATCTATCTATCTATCTATCTATCTATCTATCTATCTATCTATCTATCTATGTGTGTGAAAGCAGAGGTGATTTTTCAGATGTGTGTCCTTGACAGCTCTAGCTGACTGAGATACAGTGGGAGTCTGTGGTCTCTGGTTTATATCCAGCCCATAGGGAATCCTGGCTGCTTTCCTCACCCCCTCCACCCCCCTCTTCCTCCCCTCCCATGAGAGCCCATGCCTGCATCTCCCTTTCACCTGGACACGTTACCATGCCAACCAGCTCTGGCCTGCCTGCTCTCCCCCAGCTGTAAGAGGGTGCTGTCAATGGAGGACGAGAATAGAACAAACATCCAGAATTGATTTTCAGAGGAGAGCAGTTACGAGCCTGCATGTTTATATCATGGATCCGAGCTGAATATCTTTCTCTGGGAGGTTGATGACGCTGGTAATCTCATGCTTTTTTGTGGGGGGATATAAAAAATAGCGCAAAGGGAAAAGAAGGATTGTGTTTGTTTAATGTGTTGATGTGAATGAGGCTGGAGGGGTTGTCAAACTAATCAGTCTAATTAGTTCACCAGGGGTCAGAATTGGCAGTTTGCTTTGCACAGCTCGGTGACATTTGACCCCAAACTATCAATCCGCACATAAATCTGTGAATCGGAAACACGTTTGCCGCATGTCGAGTGTAGATACAGGGATATGATCCAGTTTCCCCTATACAGAGAAAAAAAAAAGTCTTTAAAGCATAAAGAAAAAATAGGGCAGACCGGAGCTGTCTCACTTTTTACAAATGAATATATACAGTTGTTCCTTAAAGTTTACAAAATGGATGTTTTCTTACACTACCAGTCAAAAAATTTTGAAAAGTAAGATTTTTATTATTTTTAAAGAAGTCAAAGGACAGCAAAAACAGTAACATTTTGAAATATTTTTTTTACTATTTAATATAACTGTTTTCTATTTGAATATATTTTAAAATGTAATTTATTCCTGTGATCAAACCTACATTTTCAGCATCATTACTCCATTCTACACTGCCACATGATCTTTCAGAAATCATTCTAATATGCTGATTTGCTGTTCAAGAAACATTTATTGTTATTATTATCAATATTTAAAACAGTTGAGTACATTTTTTTCAGGATTCTTTGATGAATAGAAAGATGCAAAGATCAGCATTTACCTGAAATAAAAGCTTTTGTGATATTATATACTATACCATTCAAAAGCTTTCAGTCAGTATAATTAATATTTGTTATATACATTAATACTTTTATTAAGCAAGGATGTTTTAAATTAATCAAAAGTAAAGATTAAGAGATTTATAATGTTACAAAAGATTTCTATTTCAGATAAATGCTGTACTTTTGAACTTTCTATTCATCAAAAAAACTGGAAAAAAACTACTCAGCTATTTTCAACATAATAATAATAATAATAATAATAATAATAATAATAATAATAATAATAATAATAATAATAAATGTTTTAGAGCAGCAAATCAAAATATTAGAATGATTTCTGAAGGATCATGTGACTGGAGTGATGATGCTAAAAATTCAGCTTTGAAATAACAGAAATTAATTACATTTTAAAATATATTTAAATAGAAAACAGTTATTCAAAATAGTAAAAATATTTAAAAATTGTACTTTTTTTTGCTGTACTTCGCATCAAAAAAAAATAAAATAAAATAAAATAAAAAAATTCAATAACTTTTGACCGGTAGTGTGTATGTGTATATATAATTCATAAAATTCATAATGTAATTTATTCCTGTGATTTTAAACCTAAATTTTTAGCATCATTACTCCAGTCACATGATACTTCAGAAATCATTCTAATATTCTGATACACACACACACACACACACACACACACACACACACACACACACACACACACACACACACACACACACACTACCAGTCAAAAGTTTTTAAACCCTTTATATATACATATATATATATATATATATATATATATATATAAATTAAAATACAAAAATATTTAACAATAATTTTATTTTTTTAATTTTTTTATCAAATGTAAATTCATGACCCAATCACATTTTCTTAGTTAAATAAATATTACTTACACTATCAGAAAAAAATACATTTTATATTTTTACATTAACAATGTAATTAATATTGTATTTATTAAAGCTAAGTATGAATCTCATCGTTAGTGTTTTTAAGCATTTTCCATTATTCCAAAAGAATAACTCCAAGCAGTAATAATTAAACAATACATTATTAATGAACTTATGTTCAGCTATTCTTTTAAATAGTTAACTTTTTACTACTTTTTGTATTTTTCAAATCATCAGTCATCAAAGCTCAGTAAATATAGTTCACAGACACAGAGATTTACCTTAAACTTCACCAAGCTGATTCCTCACTAAAATCTCCATCAGATCATGTTTTGAGGCTATTTTAAGTCTTATTTTGACAAAGTATTCACTTATTTTTTTATTAGTCTTCTAATTAACACCATTATATTGTACATTCAGACTGATTCGCAAACATGGAATGCGCAGAAACACAAGAGGTGGGATTTATCCCATTAACCAATCTCAGCTGATAATAACCAGTCATATCCAATCATATCGCGATAGAGGCATTGCCTCCTCTCATGTGACTCTCCCCCATTCATTCTCAATTACCCCCCACCAAACCCATGGCACGCTTTAGGGTGTCTGTTAAAACTCAATGGGCTCAGGGGAGGCGAAAGAGACGCGGACTCCTGCTGTGACTTTCCCTGCTGGTGTCGCTGTTGGACAATGTTTCTTAAGAAAAACGAGAGTAATATTAGCATTGTTTTATTTTTGTACTACGCTTTTTTTTTATTAAATATTTTGAGGAGACACTGTCTCCCTTGCCTCAGATGGAAAAGCCCTTGATATAATTTTACTTTATATATATATATGTATGTATATATATGTATGTATATATATATATATATATATATATATATATATATATATATATATATATATATATATATATAAGTAATTTCTCACACATAATGCTACAAATGAAGCCGGAATGGCTGTATCTGGAGACTGAGTGTTCCTGCAGTGTAATGTCTCTCCTGTCTGAGTCTCATAGTGGCTCTTGGCTCCCCGCAGGCTTTCTGAGGGCACCCATCATCCCCTATCGCATCAGCGCTCAGGGCCGTGTGTGGGGGATGTAGGCCAAGACCCTCCGCCTCGCTGGGCCGGCGGGCAGATTACACGCATGTGTACAGCGGCTCCTGCCCCACGATGCACCGGGGTAAACAGCGAGCCGACTGGTTAAGTGGCCGTGTTCACCGCAGCCTGATATCCTCCTTTACTGCACCATTGGGCTTTGCGTGGAGAATGAGCCGCATCATGATGCTGAAAATGGAAAAGCGTGCAGCCAATCAGAGCAAAAGAGGGGAGGGATTATGGTAAAATGGCCACTGATGTGATGCTCCATTATGTCTTGTTATATAGAGAGCTTCTTGGGACCATCATACCTCCATTTAATAATTTTTTTATCAGCAGGATTTTCTGAAAATACAATCAAGCAGCAACGTGGCAGTTTTTGTACACACTCTATATTCTAAGTAGCCTACTACTCTATTATATTACTTTAACTATTTCTGCAGTATATAGTATGTATACTGTGTGTAATACACATAACATGCATTTAATAGAAAGTAAATATTCAATCGCATAATGCAATGCACTCAGCATGGCTTTATGGAAGCCTTTTCTGAACTATTTTCTGCTGATAAAAAAATTAAAAGGTATAATAAAAAGTAATCTATTTTTTATAACTGTGAATATCATTTTTGAATTGTATTTCTAGTACTTGTGACTTCTTAACTCACAATGTTATTTTATATGCTAAACTTAATCACATTATTCTTTTAATTTTCTTTATTTATTTTTTTTGACAGAGGTGGAAATGGAGTTCTATAGATGTTTTTCCTGAACACGGAAGTAAGTCCGACTCTTAGCTGAAAGAATGCTTTGCATTTCCGGTCTGCATTGTTTCTAGTCAAATTAGGGTATATTCCGAGCTAATAAACTAATGTTAAACCTATTAAAATGTTTTTAAAAAGCACATGGCTCCATAGCGCCATCACTTGGCAATGTCGCAATGACCGTCATTTGCGTCATTTGTCAGTGCCTCACTTTAATGAGTGTGTAGATGACACGAAGCAGCGGACGTTAGCTACATTAAAAACAGATGGACGCTATTTGAATGGGTTCCTATGGAAACCGGAACAGAAAAGCATTCAATCTGACGTTAGAATTGGTAATGGCGGCGCTCATCGTTTACTCAGGAAAAAGGTCTATACCTTTCCCAATTCTAGCATGTTGAATAAAACAGATCTAAACCAGTAAAATAAATAAAATAAACAAAATAAAAAAATAAAAATAAAATAATATAATTATTATAATATCATAATACATTTTTTACTCATAATGGAGTTCTATACCTTTCCCAATTCTTGCATGATGAATAAACCAGGTATAAACCATGGATAAAAAAATAAAATAAAATAAAATAAAATAAAATATATTTTTTCATTCAGAGATGGAAATGTTCTATACCTTTCACAATTCTAGCATGATGAATAAACCAGGCATAAATCAGTAAAAAATAAAATAAAAAAATAAAAAAATATATATAATTATTATAATCATTTTTTTATTCAGAGGTGGAAATGGAGTTCCATACCTTTCTAAAATTCTAGTAAAAAAAATAAATGAGAAATAATTAAATATTTTATTTTACTTAGAGGTGGAAATGGAGTTCTATTCTTTTCCCAATTCTAGCATGATAATTAAACCAGGTATAAACCAGTAAAATAAAATAAATAAATAAAAAAATAAAAAAATATTATAAATTATTATAATAATTGATGCAAACTATTTTACTGCTCATTCATTCATCACACTGGAAATGTTTGTTTTTATGTTTAATGTAATTTTTTTTTCAATTTATATTTTAGTTTTACATTTTTTTTGTAATTTTGGTAAATCATTTCTGTTAACTGATGAGATCATGTTGCAATGTAGCACACATTAAATGTATAAAATATTACGTTTGAGATACTATTGCTAAAATACGTATACCCTGACATAACGCATAGAACGCTGTACACTACTTTCATGCGAAACATACTTCAATAATACTTTTTATTTTAATCTTTCAAAATCAGCACTTAATTGTAAACTTTCCATGAAGAAGTGAATCTCTTAAATCTGCAAAAACAAACTCAAATCAGATTTTGTTTGTTCTACTGAGTAATGGATTTGAATATTTGTTCCAGCTCTCATTCTGTTCTGTGGCCACGGGGACACGACCTAAACACTCAGTGCTGGTCACGGTTGATCTTAATGAGGAGCTGGTTTGCGGTAAACTGAAGAGATCACAGTGGACTCTGAAACAAAGCTCTCAGGGAGACTCGAGTTACAACAGCGAGCCACAACAACAGAGCCGTGCCTCTGGGAGCAGAGCTCTCCGCACAAACACCACACAGTATTTCACCTGTCAGCCTGATCGATCTCTCGGAGAACACAGTTTTGTGTGTGTGTTGTTACACGACATGAGAAGGAGAGCGGCAGAGAGAATAGAGACAGAGGGAGGGAGGACGAAGAAGAGGTTGTATTGGGCAGAGAGAGCGGCTCTGCAGGGAAGCTCCTGCTGCGTGCTGATAAGAGCAGGGTGTGAAAATAAGCCTCTCTAACATCACACTCTGATCAAATGAGAACGCAGCCGCCGCTGCATGCACAGGCAGACAGGGAATAGTCGGATAACCCCACATTAAAACAGTTCATTTAGCTGCTGTGTCACACGCTGGAGAAAACGCTGCTAAATCAAATGGTTTTCAGTGTTTTTGACTCGCACAATAAGGTGCAAAGATTTGACTACATTTTAAATAAACATCCGAGATGAAGTCAACATGAATCAAAATTTACCCAGTTTACCTGGAAAGCATGTTCCAGGTTTTAATAGAATAAAGCTTATTAATATTTTAGTTTTTGTTACATTTTATTTTACATTTCAAAATGCATAATATAATATAATATAATATAATATAATATAATATAATATAATATAATATAATATAATATAATATAATATAATATAATATAATATAATATAATATATAAGTTTGGTCAACACATTTTTTAAAACAAATTAATACTGTAAAACAAAATAATATAATATAATAAATATTATATTATATTATATTATATAAATGTTACAAATTATTTACATTTCCAATAAATAATTGAAAAAATATATATAATAAAAGTTTGGGGTCAACATAATTTTTTTTTAATAATATAAAATAATACAATTTAATAGTATATTATATATATACACAATATATTAATAAAGTCTGGGTAAATATAAATTAAAAAAAAAATTAATACTGTATAATAATATAATATAATATGATATAACATAATATACAATATAATATAAATGTTACAAATAACTTACATTTCAAATAAATGCTGTTCAGCTTTGCAATCTGTTAAAATAAATTGATAATATAATATAATATAATATAATATAATATAATATAATATATATACACAATATATTAATAAAGTCTGGGTAAATATAAATTAAAAAAAAAAATTAATACTGTATAATAATATAATATAATATGATATAACATAATATACAATATAATATAAATGTTACAAATAACTTACATTTCAAATAAATGCTGTTCAGCTTTGCAATCTGTTAAAATAAATTGATAATATAATATAATATAATATAATATAATATAATATAATATAATATAATTTTTAATAAATAATATAATATAATATAATATAATATAATATAATATAAATGTTTGGGGTCAACATTATTTTATATATAATAATATAATATAATATAATATAATATAATATAATATAATATAATATAATATAATATAATATAATATAATATAATATAATATAATATAATATAATATAATATAATATAATAAAAGTTTGGGGTCAACATTATTAAAAAAAACTAATAATATAATATAATAAATATAATATAATATAATATAATATAAATGTTACAAATTATTTACATTTCAAATAAATGCTGTTCAGCTTTGCAATTTTTTTTAAATAAATTAATAATACAATATAATAAAATGTCTGGGGTCAATATTGTTTTTATAATTTAATACTGTATAATAATATAATATAATACAATATAATATAATATAAATGATTTTTATTTCAAATAAATGCTGTTCAGCTTTGCTGAAATGTTAGCTTTGCCCTCACAGGAATAAATTACATTTTATAATAAATTAAATTAAATAAGAAAATTAGTCAATTTTACATTTTTTTTTTAAATTGTAATATTTTATAATATTTTTGGTTTTCACAAATGCAGCCTTAAAAGGAGACTTTTTCAAAAACAAACAAAAAATCTTTCTGACCCCAAACTTTTGAACTTTTGAACAAAATGATTAAAAACATTATTTATAAATACATCTTCAGGTTTACTTTGAATCCTTCACCTTATGGATGTACAGTAAAATGGGTTGTGGACAAATTTCACATTCACTGTTCCTATTTCTGTTCCTATCATCGACTTTGGACAGTTTGTAATTGAAACCTCTTACACAAGCGTCATAAAAAAGAATTTAATGAAATTATAGTCTGAGGTAATCTCTATCGCTCTCTCTCTCTCTGTCCCTATGCGTTTATACAGCATGTGTGTGGTAACAGAGTGTAACAGAGAGTGGGTGGAAACAGAAAAAGTGAGACATGCACACGCACACATTAAGATCACTGAAAGCACACGCTTTTCCACATGTCAGCTCCTACTGGAGTTCACAGTGTAATGAGGGGGAAAAAGGTTTTTGGCTACTCGTGGATAAACACCCACATGTGTCTGAGGAAGACAAAGACAAGAGACTCCACTGCAGAAACCCTCGCACCTGACACAATCCACTCTCATTTAGTCGTAACATTGACAATAATGTTGCAAAAAATAATTCAAAGCCCATACAAAACAAAAAGCTTCAAAAACACATTTGATTGGTTTTTCAAGTGGCCCAGAGGATCAAAAGTAGTAGGCAGTAACCAGAAGGTTGTTGGTTCTCGACCCATAATAAAACCCAAACTTTCTTCAGATGCAATGGACCTCAAACTATACCTCTTAACAAACACCTAAATATTCATGGTTGAGGGGTTAGGATTTTAGCAGTGAACCGTCATTATCATCTTGTATATCTGTATAATATTGTTTCTTACTTTTCACGTTGAGGTACATGGACTTGCTGACATCGGCTCCCACGTCATTGCTGACCTTGCACAGGTAATAACCTGCGTCCTCCTCAAGAACGTGCTTGATCAGCAGTGAGCCATTCCCGAGCAGCTGGACCCTGAAGCCCGAGTTTAGAGCGATGGGTTGAAACTGGGGCACCCCAGCACCTGGCACACACAGAAAGAAAGACGTCCTCTATTTCAGAGTGAAAAACTTAAGTGACATCATACTTTTCATTCCCAAAATGTTTTAAAATTATGAAAAAAAATATATATATATATTCTTAAAAAGTTTATTCTTTAAATAAATAAATAAATAAATGAAAATAAAGTATCATTCTGTATAGATTTTGAGTGTAAATTTCTACATATTCATGAAAAACTAAAATTTAGAGAATATATCTAGAATTGTTTTTATATACAGTACATACCAAAAGTTTGGACACACCTTCTCATTCAGGTGTGTCCAAACTTTTGGTCTGTACTGTAGATATGAACTCAACTGAAAAAACTTGTGAAAAAATATCTTTCAGGTGGTCAAATAGCAAATAGCAAATAGTGGAGCTCTTCAGCCACCTACTGGTAAAAGTTATTTGTAGTTGTTTTTTTTTACTTTTAAAACTGGATTTTCCAAAAGATGGGCAAAAATCTTACACTAAACCATGTGAAATTATCCATGTTATCTCCATGAATTAAAGTTAGTGTGGGTCTTTTATAAAGTGAATTTTACATAAAAAGCAGTTTTTGTATAAAAACTAGGGCCGGGACTCGATTAAAAAAATTAATCTAATTAATTAGAGGCTTTGTAATTAATTAATCGAAATTAATCGCATTTTAATCGCATATAAATATTTGACCTGAGAACAGTGAGAAGTAAGTTTTTTCATATGGATTTTTAATATACCATTGAATAATGACTGAATACATAAACTTAAGCAACAAAATATTGTTTATTTTTGTTCAACCAAGTCCAACAGACCAGTGCAATATTGCCATTAAGTGTAGCAATAGGATACAGTGTTTCCCCTAGGTTTCCATACTTTTTTTTCTCGGTATTTTACCCTACTTTGTGTAATAATGAAAACATTTATTTCAGTGAAAAAATAAATCCAAAACTCTCTATTTTAACATTTTGAACAATAGGGCTTTACAATCTTTTGCTATTTTTTTTTTTTAAGAAATTCTTGTGTTTTAATTTTTCTCATAATAAAATGAAAGCATAAACATTTATTTATTTTTAATCAAATGAAAAATAAACCTTTTTAATTTTTGGCAAACAAACAGATGTTTGCTGTTAAAATCAATAAATAATAATAATTTAACATTTAAATAATAATCGTAGAATTTTTTTCCACAATTAAGTGGTTAATCTTGTTGTTATATTTATTTTTTATCATATATATTGTTTTTTGTCAATTATTTAAATAGGAATATTGTTCTGTTTCATGTTAAACCGTACTTTTATTTTGACAGGTTGCCGTGAAGTTTCTCTGTGTAAAGTATGATATGATGCTAGTTTTCTCAAATGAAACGGTAAAAGTGACACTGACAGTAGCTTTGGAGATTGAGTTTATTCATATGAGATGCAAATGCCAAAAATTAATGGTACATGCAGGATTCATATTAAAACGGTCTTTTTGTATTTCAGTTTTTACAGACACTAGTCCACATCGCGATTTGAATTAAGTGACAGACGAACTTTTGATTTATCACTAAAATAATCGACGAATTTACGTGGCATTCCGCGCTATAGTAAATTCGGTTTTTATGAATGGAGTCCGCGATCCAGTCCGTGTTTCCTTGGAGGAGACATTGTAAACGCGCCCCCCTAAGATAATGGTAGGGGAAACACTGGGATATTTAGAAATATAGTAGCCTACAATTCAGAAATTCAGGTACCCTATAGGTAGGTAGACCTTCTGTAAAAGCATTGAGGTGATACTTGAGGCTCGATGTGCTGCGGTGATATGCGCATTCCTTTGTCTAAACCGTCTAAACGCTAGTTGGTGCTCCAGTATAATCGGTCCGCTTAAACTCATCCAGTGAGAAACGTTCCGCGGTGCAAAATTAAGTGCGATTAAAATGCGTTAAAAAAATTTAACGCGTTATTTTTGTGTAATTAATTAATCTAAATTAACGCGTTAAAGTCCCGGCCCTAATAAAAACCCATTTTAAAAAATATTTATCTATTAATTTATATATATTTAAAAAATATCACTAACCCACTGAAAACTGCACAAATGTAGAGTAAAAACTTTAATAAACAGAAAAATATACAGTACAGACCAAAAGTTTGGAAACACCTTCTCATTCATTTGATTTTTTTTTTTTTATTACTATAGAGGTAATTTTTCCCCACTGGCAAATTTAGTATTGTTAGAAATTTCCAGTAAAATTTAAGAAAATTTCAGAGGACAAAAGAAAAAGCTATCATTATGTTTCAGTAAAAATATCTAAATAGCCATGAAACTAAATTTTAGACAAAATTTGTTCTTACAACAAAGTTTGTTTTTAAAAAATAAAAAATCAAGTATTCTGAAAAGATCTTTCGTGAAAATATCTCAATATTCATGAACAAACTAAACTGCAGAGAATATATCTAGAAATATTTAGGACTATAGAGGTTCATTTTAATTTTAAGTTGTTTTAATAATAATTATTATTATTATTATCCCCACTGGTAAACAGTTTTAAAATCTATTTTTAAGGTTTTTCTTAAAAATTAAAAAGCTACCATTATATATTTTTGCTCGAGTAAAAATATCTACCATGAAACTAAATTTCAGACTATATTATTATTACTATTACTACTACTACTTAATTAGATTTCCCCCCCCCAACTGGCAAATAGTTAAAATAAATAAATAAATAAATAAATAAAATAATACTGTTCTGTACAGATTTTCAGTAAAAATCTCTAAATATTATTGAAAAACTAAATTCAAGAGAATATATCTAGAATGATTTTTGCAAATTGCTTAAAAAAAAAGAAAGAAAAAGCTATAATTTATTTTAGTAAAAAATTCCCAGACAAAAGTCAATTTTAGAGAACAAATTTATCATTACATATTTTTGTTCCAGTAAAAATTTACATTTAGCAGACGCTTTTATCCAAAGCGATTTACAATTGAAAAAATATCTAAATAGCCAAAAAACTAAAATTTTCCTATTATTTTTACTACTACTACTGAATTAGATTTTTTCTCCAAATGGCAAATTGTTTTAGAATAAAAATTATTTTTAAAAATATAAATCTATCCTTTTGCCTTTGATTCTTACTTAAAATAAATCTAAATATCTGTAAAAAAAATATTTTAGAGAATAAATTTAGAATTATTTTACTATATTTTTATCAATAGTAGTAGTAGCTGTAGTAGTAGTATTAAATAGTAATAATTTTAAAATGTAAAAAAAAATCTCTGATAAATTAACTTAATTCAAAGTATATTATCTGAAAGCTAGGTGCGTTACATTTATTTTATTTTACGCATTACTATCCCACACAAATGTGTTTCTCAAATTAAATGTATCTTGTTTTCAGCATGTTTGTATTGCTTTTGTTATAATTGTCAGTGAAGCCAAGTACCTTTTGAGTATTTCCACTCAATAGTCGGTCGTGGCTCTCCATCCGCAGAGCAGTTCAAGATGACAGATTTACCGTAGATCCCATCCTGGTCTTGAGGCTGCACTTTGAACCTTGGTGGAACTACAGAAAACCCACAAATTCTCATTCAAGTTCTGTCTTTGTGAAAGTTTCTTCATTGTAGGATGCTAAACACATAGTCTTACCTCTAACAATGAGCTGACTCTGGTATTTGACAACAGCGGCATCGTTTTGGGCGATGCAGGTGTAGGTGCCGTTGTGTACTCTCTGGAGGTTGGAGATCCGTAAGGAGCTGGTGAAGTCGATGTTGTCGATGGTCACCCCCAAGCTGGCGTTAATGGACTTTCCATCCTTCTCCCAGGTAATAGAGATGGGAAGGTCACCTGAGCGCACAACGCAGGGCACGAAGACGCGATGGCCGATGGAATAACGTGGAAATTCGAAAGGCTGGATGAAGGGAGGCACTGGCGACAACAAGAGAACATTGTTAAGTACTGCTATAACAAGGTATTCTGATGACAGTATTGACTTTAGATGTCAAGTATGGCTACCTTTCACAGTGACGTGGACGCTCTGGTTCTTGAAAAGCTGGGGCTGAACCAACACATGGCAGCTGTACTCTCCTTCATCCAGTTCTTTCTGCACGTTCAGCAGCTTCAGCGTGCCGTTGTTCTCGAACGCCCGTTGACGGTCATTAAAAGGGAGAAGGTTGGAGTGCTTGAACCATTTGATGGAGTAATATGGGTAGCCAATCACATGGCAGTGAATGTACATGTCCCGCCCCGCTATTGCTGTGAGGTTTTTCATTGGTCGTATGTCAGCAGGACCTTTAGGGCACAGAAAAGAAACACTTCTCTTTACAAGAATATTGACATTGTGGTGAAAGTCCAATTTGCAGTAAATGTAGAATAATAATAATAAAGGAAATGTAGATTTATGGTTTATGGAGGAGGGCCTTTCTAAGATCAAAGAAACAGACAACAAAAAGTAAAAGATTAGGATGATTATTTTGATACTCCAAAATAGCTTGTTTCTCACACATTTTATCACTTTACACACCTATATGTTACACTGAATGTGCACTTCAAACATTAATAGTATATTTTTAAAAGTAAACCGTACTTGCCAATTAACTAAAAGGCCAATTAGGTTAAAGTGATGGTTCGGAGTAGATTTGACTTCATTGCTATGCACTCCGAAGTCTCAAAAACTACAAATGGCGACACGTCGACGTCACTTCCCTGGTTTGGGAAAAGCACGTAAAAGTCCACCTACTACGTTGACATGCACACAGCCATTTGTAGTTTTTGAGACTAGTAGGGATCGGGTAAAAGTTGTTTTTAAAACACTCATGGTGGACTTTTCCATTGCAGCGTTTTGTGAGTACATACCCTATTTACACTACTGTAGAACAGTGTTAATTTTGACAGCAAATTCTGATTTAGTCTTAGTCTTAGTCTTTGGAATAATACACCATTTAGTTTTAGTCCTATTTTAGTCATGTGAAATCTTTTAGTCTTAGTCTAGTTTAGTTGACTAAATATCATAAGAGTTTTAGTCTTAGTTTAGTCTTTAGTCTTTTAGTCTTAGTCTAGTTTTAATAGACTAAATATTAGCAGATTTTTCTTCATAATTCACGTAATTGTAAGTACATTACAATATATGGAAGCATATAGAGAATACAGGCACATATCTAATTGTTGTAATAAAAAAAAAACATTTATTTTATTAAATGTCAAAAACATGAGTTTTTTTTTTTTTTCACAAAAAATAACCATAAGACCTGCTCTCCCTGAAGAATAGGCCTATACATGCTTCCTGAAAAAGATATGCATTGTCCCTGAATTATGTTCAAATTGGTGGTGTTTTTCCCAGCGATTTTTACTCCACATGGTTTAAAGACTCTCTTGTTGTCCTTGTTGTCATATGTGAAGTTTGACCAGATGTCAATTCTTCGTTTTCGTCCTAGACCAAGGTCTGACACTTCTGTCTGTCTGTCTGTTCATGAGACATACCGCTGCCCTCGGACTGCGTGCACAAAACGTTAGCATGTTGCTAACGAGAAAAGTCAACTTAAATTAACCAAAGCTTTGTAACCAAGTCCGTGTAACCAAGTATAAAGTATAACTAATATAATGTATAACAAACGTCCTCATAACTTGAAAACCGCTGCTTTTGAAAATGGCTTTGCCAACTTAGACCAACCTGCCCTCAAAAGATTCGCTCTGATTGGATTTCCCCACAAAACAAAAGGGTAGTTCTTATTGGATCTCTTCTCCATTCGTCCCGCCCCAACATTTTCCTCTCGTTTTTATTCGTTGACTAAAGTGTCAGTTAAATTTCGTCATCGTCTTCGTCATCATATCTGACTTTTTATTTAGTTTTTATTTAGTTTTCGTCTGTAAAAAATGTTCGTTGACGAATATTTTTCGTCATAGTCTTCGTCAACGAAATTAACACTGCTGTAGAAGTTTGGTAAGATTACGTGCACGTTTAGTGGTGCAATTTACGAGATACATCACATGTACCATGTACGGCAGTAGCAAGCCATTTGAAAAACTCTGATATCTCCCTCAATGTTTGACTAAAGTAAAAAAAAAAAAAACTTCGGATGGGGTATTTACATGGGCTTCGGAGTGCATAGCAATGAAGTCAAATCTACTCCGAACCATCCCTTTAAAGAATCAATTTTCTGACAATATATTTAAAAAAAAACGTTAAGTAGAATATTAAAAAGTACACTTTGTAAAAATGTCAGATTAATTATTTGATTTTGAAGTACATTTAATAAATCTTTGTCATGTTTTAAAAAAACTATACAAATTTTTATGTGCTGGCTAACATAAAACCCCATGTAAAAGACTTTATTATAAAGTACTTGATTATATTTGATATTAAAGTTAATATAATTTAAATGTACTAAATTACATATAAAGATATATTTAAATTAAGCTCAGCTAATATAATTTGAAATTATTATTTTCATTTAATTGTATATAACATGCAACTAAGTGTCCACTAAGTGTTACATTTAGTTCACACTAAAGTATATTGTTTTAAAATATAATATTTCCATAAGTACTCTTCTGCTAAAGGGTTCTTCTCCAGAGGATACTGTTTAAAATTGGCTAAATTCTGTATGTGGCTTGCAAACTGTGATATGGCACAATATAAAACTAGAAAAGGAAAATGTGAGATGTGTTTGTCTGTGCAAAAGATGCTAGAGTGCCAGGTTGTGTAGTGTAAAATATACATTAAAAATGAAGACGGACACAGAAAAAAGTAAAACGATCACAAACACACACTACATACACACAAGACACAGTTAGGGTTAAATGAAAAGAAGTTAAAAATAATTTTAGAGGGAACCCCAGGTATTTAAACTAGACTAATGATGTCTCTCACTAAAATATGTAGTAGAAAACCCATGAAAGACTTACTTCTTTAAAAAATCCACATAATTTCATATATATTTTGGACTATGGGGCACCATTATTTCGAATACATCAAATGGTGGCACTTGGTGAGCTACTGGTGCTAACTGTTGCTATTTTTACTGCAACACAATTCGAAAAATAAAAAAACTGCTATGATGCCACATTGTTTGGTTGTAATTTTTAGTCCAAGGGCGACTAGAGAAGCAATGTAAGTCTTCACTGCGTTTTCTTGCGATAAGAAGAGAAGAAAAGAATGAGAAGATGCCTGTGGACGAATAAAACTTCCTAAAGATCTGCGTCTTTGTTCTTTCCACTTTAGCCTTGATGCCTTTGAGGCTTTTAGTAGAGCACAGCTACTGGAAGAGCTTACAAATGGCAGAGACAAGAAACGCTAGATGCCATCCTGGCAGGATGTAAAATGCAGAAGCTTGTCATGACGCCATGGCCACTGAAGGAGTTTCTCAGCATGGGTCAATATCCAGGAGCTTTTAGACTCCTCGTGGGGAAAAATCAATGGTATGGTATTTGATTTAAGCCTATGCTTATATCCAAGCTGTTTCAGTAGCTGTGGTCATCGTATCAGTATTTTATTTTCCGATGTGTTCTGAGTTGTGTTGCGGTAAAAATAGCAACAGTTAGGGCAAGTAACTCACAGAGTACAACAATTTGACAAAAATTAAATAACGGCGCCCCCATAGTCCAAAAAATGTATAAAATAATGTGGATTTTTTAATTAAAGGAAAGGAGGTGAAGTGAGGCCAAGTATGGTGACCCATACTAGGAATTTGTGCTCTGCATTTAACCCATCCGAGTGCACACACAGTAGTGAAAACACACACACCGTGAACACACACCCGGAGCAGTGAATAAATCTTTCATGGGTTTTCTACAACATATTTCAGTAAGAGACATCATTTGTTATATTAAGCCATAAAAGTCTTAATACCAGGGTTCCCTTTAAGAACAGCCCTGAAATCTTAAAAATAAAGGTTCCAAATAAGAGTTTTTGTAGTGATGCCACAGAAGAACCTTTCAATAAATGTGCTTAAAAAATTCTAATGGGTATGTTTGCATGACAATAATGTTCAAAAAATGAAAAACGCTTCTCTTAGCATTTTTAAAAAGTGTTACGTACAGACATCAATGTTGTCAAAGCATTTCCCCTTCACACGGATCCAAGAAAAACCATATATGCATGCCAGGCCAGTACTTGGCGATGTTAATTTGCAAGAAACACTGTGCGCCTGGTATCGTTTCAAAAACTGTCATGCCTCTATAATGCAAATCTTGTGTAAATTAACTGCCAAAGAGAATAAAAGGTTCTACATTTTTAGTTGAAAACTGTGTTGTGTTAACAACCCCACCCAGCTTTAGAATAATATTTTAATAATATGAAGAAACGCTTTCCACTATAAAGAACCTTGTTATAAAGTTCAGTGGATGTTTAAGTTTCTTCATGGAACCATTGATGTTGACAAACAACTAGGGGTGTGACGATGAATCAATTCAATTTTCCGAATGCATCGCGATTCTCTCTGGAATCGATTCTGAGTGTAGTTTTAAAGGGAACCCTGGGTATTAAGACTTGAATGGCTTAATATAACATAAATGTTGCCTCTTACTAAAATAAGAAAACAGAAATACAGAAAACCCATTAAAGACTTATGTTGATTAAAAAGAATCTGAGAAACTCCTTCAGTGGCTGTGGCGTCATGACAAATGTCGGCATATTTACATCGTTTGTAAGCTCTATCAGTAGCTGTGCTCTACTAAAAGCCTCAAAGGCATCAGGGCTAAAGCGGAGAGAACAAAGACGCTGGTCTTTAGGAAGTTTTATTTGTCCACATGCATCTTCCTATTCTTTTCTCCCCTTCTTATCGCTATGAATGCAGTAAAGACTTACTTATCTGTTGCTGATTTTACCACAACAAAAATCGGAATACACAACTTGGAAAATAAAATACAGATATGATGCCATGTTCTGCAGCTTTTGGTTGTAATTTTCAGTCAAAGGGCAACAAGAGAAGTGATGTAAGTCTTTACTGCTTTGCTTTAAGTGAACTGAAAGAGCTTACAAACAATGTAAACATGCTGATTCTTGTCATGACACCGCAGCAACTACAAGAGTTTCTCAGTGTGGATTTCACTCGATATCCAGGTGCATTTAGACTCTTTGTGTGGAAAATCGATGGTACAGCATCTGATTTAACCCTACACTTATATCCATCTCCACCTATAAGCTCTTTCGGTAGCTGTGGTCATCATATCAGTTTTTTATTTTCTGAGTTGGGTATTCCAAGATGTGTTGCAGTAAAACAGCGTAGCTCAAAGCCAGTAGCTCACTGAGTGCAACCGTTCTACGCAATCAAAATAATGGCACCCCCCATAGTCCAAAATAATTTTAAATAACGTAAATCTTTCATGGGTTTACCATATATTTCAGTAAGAGACATCATTTAAGTTATATTAAGCCATACAAGTCTTAATACCCAGAGTTCCCTTTAAATGTACTTGCACCTCAGCTTTTATGACGCAAGATTAATGTAAACACAGCCCACTGTGAACACTATTGTAATTCACAATGCTATCTGTTGTTAAAACTAAGCTCAGAATTGATTCAAAAGGGAATCGCAATGCATTCGTGAAAATCTCAGAATCGTTCCACAAATCGATTTATGTCGCACCCCTATAAACAACCTTTATTTTTAAGAAGAAAACAGAAACAGAAGAAAACAAGTACACACCAAGCCATATGGACATGACCAAAAAAAGCGATTAAAGAACACAAAGCTCAACAGAAATAAAAAGAACAGCAGATGTTAGTCAGGCCCTCGTCTCACGTATGAACTTGAGATGAGCAGAATGAAATATATGTGTGTGTTTGGAGGAGCCGATCTGACAAGCACCTCTTACGTTTATTCGAGCCTGGTAGGAGACCGTCCCCGCCGAGTTGTTGCAGGTGCAGCGATAGACCCCGCTGTCCCGGACCTGGGTGTGGGAGATGTTCAGGTAGCTGACCACGTTCCCCTCCACCGTTATGCTGTGACCGATGCGGTGCCGACTGTCCTTTATAACAACGTCATCGTCCAACGTCCAGGTGACGGCAGGCTGTGGAGTTCCCTTGACGTGACACATCAGTGAGACGAACTCGTTGGGACCGACAACTTTCTCGCTGAAGGCGGACAGGATCTTAGGGGTTCCATCTACATACAGAAATGTTTTTGTGAAGATTAAGAAATCAAAATGAACTAAAACTAAATGGCTGGAATGGTGCTGACCTTCTAATATGACTTGGACAAAATCCTGAGCTGATATTTTGGCCTTCCTGGAGAAGCACTGGTATACTCCTCCATCGCTCTTCGCCATCCCATCCATCACAAGGTTCTCCTTATTGATCCCGTTCATGCGTACATTGGCGCCAGCGCTGATCTTGTCGCCGTTGCGGTACCACGAGAGCTCGTACTCATCTGAGCCAGTCACGCTGCAGGATAGCGACACTTGGCTACCCACGCTGCCTTTTACCTTTCGCGGACTGACCACCACTTTAAGAGGTTCTGGAACAATGCAGTGACATTGCTTATGTTAACTTTATCAATAAGACACTTAGAAATCAATAAAACAAATACGGTAGGAGAAATCTGAGTTATACCTTTTACCGTGAGACGACCTATGACCTCTGCGTTCCCATAGCTGTTCCACACTTCACACACGTAGCTGCCGGTGTCACTGGGCTGAGCTCTCTCGATCAGCAGGCCCGTTACACTCTGACGGAAACGGGAGTCTGATTCTAGTGGTCTGTTGTTTTTTAGCCAGCGGTATTTTGGCGCTGGGTGTCCGGAGGCCTTGCATGGGAGCTCCACTCTGTGGGACGCCATGACCTCCCGCTTCTCAAACCCATCGAGGATTGCAGGCGCTGAGTTCGTAGGATCTATTAACAAGAAAAAACGTTTTTATTTCATTTTATTTAATCTTATTTAATTATATCTACCTATCATCTAACTATCTATCTATCCATCAGTTCTTCTATTTATCCATCCATCTGTCCATCCATCAGTTCATCTATTTATCTGTCCGTTCATTCGTCTTTCCGATCTATCCATTTATCCTTCCATTCATCAGTTCATCTATTTACCTATTTATCCATCCATTCATCCATTTATCAGTTCATCTATTTATCTATTTATCCATCCATTCATCTATCAATTATCCATCATCTGTCTGTTCATTCGTCTTTTCGATCTATCTATCCATCCAACATCCATCTATCCATAAGTTCATCTATTCATCTATTTATTCATCCAACCATCAATCAGTTCATCTGTTTCTACTTATTCATCCATCCATCCATCCATCTGTTTATCCATCCATCAGTTTATCAATTTATCTATTTATCCATCTATTCATCTATCAATTATCCATCATGATCTCATCCTGTTCATTCATCTTTTCGATCTATCTATCCATCCTTCATCCATCTATCCATCAGTTTATCTATTTATCACCCTTCTATACATCTGTCCATCTGTCTATCCATCAGTTCATCTATTTATTCATCCAACCATCAATCAGTTAATCTGTTTCTCTATTTATTCATCCATCCATCCGTCCATTCATGCATCCATCAGTTCATCAATTTTTTTATTTATCCATCCAATCATCCATCATTCCGTTTATCAATTTATTCATCCATCTATCCATCAGTTCATTTATGTATCTATGTAACCATCTATTCATTCATCTATCCTTCCAATCATCTATCCATCAGTTTATCTATTTATCACCCTTCAATACATCTGTCCATCTATTCATCCATCAGTTCATTTATCGATTTATCCATCCATCCATCCATCCATCAGTTCATCTATTAATCCATCCATCCATTCATTTATTTATTCAATCCGTCCAGTCATCTATCCATCAGTTAATCTATTTTTCTATTTATCCATCCATCCATTCGTCAATCCATCTATCCATCATCCCTCCATCCTTTCATTCATCCATCAATCAGCCATTATCTGTCCGTTCATTTGTCTTTTCGATCTATCCATCCATCCAACCATCCATCCTTCTGTCTGTCCGTCCATCCATCAGTTCATCTGTTTTTCTATTTATTCATCCATCCGTCCGTCCTTCCGTCCATCCATCCATTCATCAGTTAATTCATTTATCTATTTATCCATCCATCCATCTGTCCTTTCATCCATCCATCCATCCATCAGTTCATTTACTTATCTATGTATCCATCCATCCATCCATCCATCAATCAGCCAGCCAGCCATCATCTATCTATCTATCCACCTGTTATTAGACATTTTTAGACTTTAGGACATAAGTTATATTATACAGTATATCTAGTTTTTGTAAAGTCTCTTAGAACTTGTCTGGGTTTCAAAGAAGCTTTAAAATAACAGGAATGATGAATGTCTCATCTGACTGACTAATAATATATCATTAAACACTTTTACCTGGCACAAATAGCCGTGCGCTGTTGCTCTGTCTGGTCTCAGACGTGTAGCGATGTCTCGTCATGCAGCGGTAGTTGAATAATTCGTCCTCCTTCTGCACATCCAAAATGTACAGGGCCCCCGTGGACGTTATGAGAAATCGAGCCCCTGAAAAAACAAAATACGATATTATTAGCGTAAGGTAAACATCTTTGTAAACTTTAATTAATTGGTGAGCGTTAAACACAGTTAATCAGCAGCATCTGTATGTCATAATGAGACATTACGGGCATGGTTAACACAATCTTGTTTTTCCCATCAGCCTCAGTAGGAACTCGCTGATTTAGCGCAGCTATTCCTGCCGGTCACGTGCAGTTTTGATTGGCTCGCCTCTCGTGTACCAGTAAGTACTGATTTCATGCTAATGATTTGATAACACAGAATATGCAGGTCGTAAAACTTTATGAGGAATAATGTCTGCCAGGGCTGCCACACGCTCTGCCATGCCTCTCAGAGGAGACGTCTGTGTCAGATTTGATTGAGAATGCCATTTGCTCTCCTTTCGACGCAATGACTAAAACGGAGGGGTGGAATTTGTCTCACTTCCTGTAACAAGAACATATCGCACAGGCCTCAAATAAGAAGGTAATTCCACTATGTCATTTAAAGCTAGAGAAGTACTCAGTTTTCCAGAATTCCCACACTTCTAAAGATAAATGGTTTATTAGAGTGTAGAGAATTTAAACGTCAAATATTAAAGGAATAGTTCGCCCAAAAATTAAAATTCTGTCATTAATTACTCATCCTCATGTCGTTCCAAACCTGTAAGACTTTTGTTCATCTTCAGAACACAAATTAAGACGAAATCTGAGCTTTCTGACCCTGCATAGATAGCAACACAACTGAAATGTTCAAAGCCCAGAAAGGTACTAAGGACATCATTATAATAGCCCATGTGACATCAGTGGTTCAACCTTAATTTTATGAAGTGAGAACATGCATGAACATAATTATGTGTCAAAGACAGACACAGGAGAGAAGAAATTGTTGAATAAAGTTGTTATTTTTGTTTTGTTTGTGCACAAAAAGTATTCTTGTAGCTTCATAACACTGATTGCACATGGACTATTATAATGATGTCCTTAGTACCTTTCTGGGCTTTGAACATCTCAGTTGTGTTGCTGTCAATGGAGGGTCAGAAAGCTCATCATAAGTATCTTAATTTGTGTTCTGAAGACGAACAAAGTTACGGGTTTGGACATGAGGGTGAGTAATTAATGACAGAATTTTTATTTTTTGGGTGAACTATCCCCTTAGAGTATGTATGGTGTACCATTAGGTATAAAATATTTTTAGTAAAATCAGTAAGTTATATTAGAGTTAAAAAACTAAAATATATTTAGCTTTTCCCTAAATCTCACACATTTTTTCTGAACTTTGTTGATAAACATGAATAGGTTTATGTACGCCTATTGACCAACCATCCAAATCTCTTTTTTTTTGTTATACATGAATTTTGTTTGAGAAATACTAAAGTTGTTTTGTTAGAAAGCAATAAGTATATTATGTTACCGCCACACAGATCTAATATAAACATGTGTTCCCTGTCGATACTACACTCGTACTGCGTCGTTAAGACGCTTATGGGAAAAAGCTCCTTTTTCTCCTGAGACTGAAGTATTTCAATAATGCAGTGAAACTGCACGACCATTGGTTTGTGCAGTGAGATGAAAACAAACCAATGGCTCGGCAGCGGAGCTGCACGAGCCTGTGGCAATGATTCGCGCCCGAACGCGCCAAAAGGGGCGGAGAATTCGGCTATATAAGCGTGCATTTTGCCACAGGATCTCAGATCCTTCTCCTTCAGCGACGACATCACATCTTCGCTGACATTGACTGACCTTCGCTCGAGAAAGAAGCCTCTCGCCGTTGAAGAGCCTCGCAGCGGATCCGCCTGCTCGTCGTTTGACGCTTCAAGCAGCTGACGCGATTCCCTGCCGCGATCCGGCGATAGAAAGAGCATATTTCCAAAGAGCAAATTTCAACTGGCGTTGTTTCAAATGCCACGGCGTTTCTGTTGCTCGTGCAGAGCCCCTCTGCACGCTGTTGACGGTCACGCTGAGTGCGTCTCGTGCTTGGGCTCCGCCCATGCCGAAGCCGCGCTCACTGAGACGGATTGTTCCCACTGCGGGGACATGAGTCTCTCCTCTTTGCGCTCGCGGCTAGCTTTCTTTTCAGAAAGCGACCCCGCCCCTCGCGCCCTCCCGCTTTCTTCTTCACAAGAGCCTGTGAAGAAAAAGCAGCGGGGCAGAGCGACTCGGCGCACGGTGATTGGTGAGCTCACGCCGGCTGATCCCCCGCGTGCCTCACCTTCACCACATGAAGAGGAATCTCCTGTTCTCTTCACGCATCCAGACCAAAATCCCTCGGCTGCCGCGAGCGATCTGGTTTCTTTTGGAGTGAGTGAGGAGGAAGCCATGGATGACAGCATGTCTCTGGCTGCATCTGATGGAGAGGATCTGTCGGGCTCGCCGCAAGACCCCGCCCCCTGTCCATCTGCTCAACCCAGCACCGCCAGCGCTGGTATGGACGCCGAACTCTTCCGCGTTCTATCTAAGGCTGTTGAAGAGCTGGGACTGGATTGGTCTCCTCCTGAGGAGCCTGCACGGAGTCGTTTGGATGAGTGGTTCCTGCCGGGGCGCCGCCAAGCCCCTCGTCAGCGAGCTTCACCGTTCTTCCCGGAAGTTCACGGTGAGATCTCTAAATCCTGGCGCGCTCCGTACTCCGCCCGCCTTCGTACCTCTTCTTCCTCCGCCCTCACGACGGTTGACGGCGCTGAAGAGAAAGGATACGACAAGTTGCCCCCCCTAGATGAGACTGTGGCCGCGCATCTGTGCCCGCCCACTGCCATCGGCTGGAAGGCAAAGGCTACTCATCCGTCCAAGCCATGCAGAACTACTTCAGCTCTCGCTGGGCGTGCTTATTCTTCGGCTGGACAGGCAGCATCAGCGCTGCACTCAATGGCGGTCCTCCAGGTCTATCAAGCAAAACTCCTCCGCAGTATGGATGAGGCTGGCATGGACGACGCTGCGTTCCGTGAACTACGCAGCGCGACCGACCTGGCATTGCGTGCTACTAAGATGACGGCACAGGCGATTGGCAGATCGATGGCCAGCTTGGTGGTGCTGGAGCGCCACCTGTGGCTAAACCTAACGGAGATCAAGGACGCTGACAAGGTCGCCTTCCTTGACTCCCCCATCTCTCCTACCGGTCTGTTCGGCCCAGCAGTAGAGGGGTTTGCGGAGCGCTTCACCGCCGCTCAGAAGTCGTCCCAGGCTATGCGACACTTCCTGCCAAAGCGCACAAGCTCTGCAACGGCTCCTAGTCGCCCCAAACCGGCGCCGACTCAGCAGCCTGCAAAGACCGCCCCGCCAGCTGCTCAGCCAGCCCCCCAGGTGGAGCCACGTCATCGCTCCCGCTCGGCCAGACGCTACCCTTTCCCTAGACGTCAGGGACCCCGACCCAAGGTCGTGTTGGACCAGGCGCCTCCAGCGTCTTCCTGATTTAAAAAACAGGAAGAGGAAGGGGTCAAGTCTCGCCAGAGCCGGACCAGCCCCCAAGATGTCTCTCTTCAGCCTCCAAACACCCCGTTCTGTTCCGGGTTCAGAGCGCTGCATGTTTCCAAACAAACTGGCTGTAACTCACGGGCCCTTTCTGTCAGCGCCCTTACAGCTTACCGCTGTGATAGCGGAAAAAATAAAAAACAAACATTTTCAAAAAGAGAGCAAATTTCCTCTTCCAGAGTTGTTAAGCGGCACCCAACCGCTCAAACCAATGCAACCCCTCAGCACACGGGCCGAGGCTTGGAAAGCCATCCCCGGGGTGTCGAAATGGGTTATGGGCATAATAGAACGAGGTTATACACTGCAGTTCGCTCGAAGACCACCCCGCTTTCGCGGAGTGGTCTCCACCTCAGTTCACAGCAAAAACATAGAGGTTTTGCGTACAGAGGTGAGGAATCTGCTGGCAAAAGGTGCCGTGGAAACGGTTCCCCCAGCACAGAGCGAGTCAGGCTTTTACAGCCGCTACTTCCTCGTCCCAAAAAAGGATGGCGGTCTGAGGCCCATCCTCGACCTCAGGCGTTTGAATTGCGCCCTCATGAGACGGCCATTCAAAATGCTCACGCTAAAACAGATCCTTTCGCACATACGCACGAAGGACTGGTTTTGCTCGCTGGATCTGAAAGATGCATACTTTCACATCCAGATTGCCCCCCACCACAGGCAATTCTTGAGATTTGCCTTCGAGGGAGCGGCCTATCAATATACAGTCCTTCCGTTCGGACTGTCTCTAGCTCCTCGCACATTTACGAAGTGCATGGACGCGGCTCTTTCCCCCCTGAGGCAGAAGGGAATCGGCGTCTTGAACTACCTCGACGACTGGCTCATCCTGGCCCAGTCAGAGAACGAGCTAATACATCACAGATCCGTGATCCTCAGCCACTTGCAACGCCTAGGACTCAGGGTCAATTTTGCCAAGAGCACTCTGTCTCCCAGCCAACGTATTACGTTCCTGGGAGCAGTTTTCGACTCCATTCAAATGAAGGCAATGGTTGCGCCGCAGCGAGCTCAAGCCATCCGAAAGCTCGCGGCCTCCTTCAAAATCGGAGCCCTTCGCCCTCTCAAAGCTTTTCAGAAGATGCTGGGTCTTATGGCTTCAGCATCTCCAGTACTCCAGCTGGGCCTACTCCAAATGCGCCCTCTGCAGTACTGGTTGAAACCGAAAGTTCCGCCTCAGGCCTGGCGTCTAGGACGCCTGCGCATCAAGGTAGATCAGACCTGTGTCACAGCGCTGACTCCTTGGAAGAATTTTTCTTGGATGGAACAGGGCGTTCCCCTGGACATGGCGTGCAGAAGGAAGATGGTCTCGACAGATGCGTCCAACTCAGGTTGGGGAGCTCTGTGCGATGGCCAGCCGGCATTCGGCCAGTGGTCAGAAGCCGAAAAACGCCTTCACATCAACTGCCTAGAAATGCTAGCAGTGTGTTTAGGCCTCCATACACTTCTGCCAGTCTTAAAGGGACACCACGTCTTAGTCCGCTCGGACAACATGACAGTGGTGTCGTACATAAATCACCAGGGAGGTCTTTCGTCGAGACGCCTTTTCACATTAGTGGAACGTCTCTTGCGATGGGCTCAGCTCAACTTTCGCTCGCTCAGAGCAACTCATGTGCCTGGCAGGCTGAATCAAGGAGCAGACATGCTGTCTCGGAGCAACGTCTCCTCAGACGAATGGATGCTTCATCCCCAGACGATTCAGGAAATATGGGCAGTCTTTGGCAAGGCTCAGGTAGACCTGTTCGCCTCAAAAGACAATTGTCACTGCCCAATTTATTTTTCAAAGGAGCAGGATGCATTGGCCCACGACTGGCCCAATCTCCTGTTATATGCTTTTCCCCCGATCGCCCTGATACCACACGTAGTCAGGCGGGTCAGGGAACAGAGACTCAAAATCCTGCTAGTGGCCCCCTTCTGGCAGAACCAACATTGGTTCCCAGATCTCCACCGGCTGCTGTCATCAGCACCGTGGCCTGTTCCGTTGAGACGAGATCTCTTAACGCAGGCGAACAAAACGCTTTGGCACCCCCAACCGGAACTGTGGGCGCTGCACGTCTGGTCTCTCGACGGGAGCCTTTAGATCTCCCCGAGACCGTTTTAAATACTATTTCTGAGGCCAGAGCACCCTCTACCAGGCGACTCTATGGACTCAAGTGGTCTGTCTTTTCCGCCTGGTGTTCCACCCACGGTGCAGACCCGAGTTTGTGTGACATATCATTGATTTTGTCATTTCTTCAGGAGCTGTTGGACAAGGGACGCTCTCCCTCCACGCTCAGGGTTTATGTGGCGGCCATAGCGGCATTTCATGTCCCTATGGACGGTCAGTCTGTGGGAAAGAACGATCTGATCGTTCGCTTTCTGAAGGGGTCGAGAAGGCTCAACCCTCCTCGCCCCGTCACAGTTCCTACTTGGGACCTACCCACAGTGCTGAGAGCTCTGAAGAGCCCTCCATTTGAGCCGCTGCAGTCTGTTGACCTTCGACCTCTAACGCTAAAAACTGCCCTGCTACTAGCATTGGCATCAGTCAAGCGTATGGGCGACCTACAGGCTCTATCCATAAATCCTGTATGCCTAGAATTCGGGCCAAATGACTCTAAAGTCATCCTGAAGCCGAGATGCGGCTATGTACCTAAGAGTCTCTCAACACCGTTTAGAGACCAGGTTATCTCTCTCTTGGCACTTCCCCCCTCGGAGCAAGACCAAGGCTTTAATCCCCTCTGCCCCGTGAGAGCATTGAGGTGTTATTTGGAGCGTTCGGCTTCTTTTAGGAAGTCAGAACAGCTCTTTGTGTGTTTTGGAGGCCGCAACAAGGGGTTATCGGTCACAAAACATAGACTATCCAAGTGGATAGTGGAAGCTATAATGCTGGCTTACTCTTCTTTGGGTCTGCCATGTCCCATGGGGGTAAGAGCCCATTCGACTAGAGGCGTCGCCTCGTCATGGGCCCGGTCCAGCGGAGTATCCATTGCAGAAATATGTGCGGCGGCAGGCTGGGCCTCACCGTCCACATTTGCTAGGTTTTATAATCTAGATGTCCCTGTCTTGCAGACTAGGGTCCTTTCTGCATGAGGAATTCTGTTACCAGTATTGCTATGCATGCACTTGGCCTCTGGGAGTTTCCAAGTGTATCGTTTTTCCTTGGAACGGAATGTTCATTAGGTTATCCTATTGAGCAAATTGGCTCCTACTAGCCCATCCTGTGCTAGGGCCATACAGTCGTTCCTCTACCTTAGCAACGGCGGGATTGTACTGGTTCCCCATAAGCGTCTTAACGACGCAGTACGAGTGTAGTATCGACAGGGAATGTACTCGGTTACTTTCGTAACCTCGGTTCCCTGAGATACGGGAACGAGTACTGCGTTGCTTGCCGTTGCTAAGTAGCTGCACGACTCAGTCGTCGCTTCAGTCGAAGAACCTGAGATCCTGTGGCAAAATGCACGCTTATATAGCCGAATTCTCCGCCCCTTTTGGCGCGTTCGGGCGCGAATCATTGCCACAGGCTCGTGCAGCTCCGCTGCCGAGCCATTGGTTTGTTTTCATCTCACTGCACAAACCAATGGTCGTGCAGTTTCACTGCGTTATTGAAATACTTCAGTCTCAGGAGAAAAAGGAGCTTTTTCCCATAAGCGTCTTAACGACGCAGTACTCGTTCCCGTATCTCAGGGAACCGAGGTTACGAAAGTAACCGAGTACGATTTCTTTCCCAGCTGTTTACCTTCACAGACAAAACCGACTGTTTTTGTAACGTCGGTGTGTTTTTAACATAAACTTGTGCGTATTTGATTATGACTAAGCGGTTAAGCACAATAAGACATGAAAGAGAACTTTCAGTTTTCAGCTTAGTACTTACATGCCATGTGACAGCCGCTTTCTGTGTGCATGCTTTAAATGTGGGCTCTTAGAAAATCTTATATTAGAAGTTAAAACTAATTTGGTTTAAAATGCATGATTTCAGTGAGATAAACATGATGATCAATACCAAACAGATGTTTTTAAGATGAGTATTTGAGCTATGAGCTGTAAAGGCACAACCCTGTTCTAGAAAAGGGGGCTTAGAGCAGCAGCTCATTTGCATTTAAAGAGTCATGCACGAAAACAGCGTGTTTGTGCTTCCACTAAATGATCTATGGGGTATTTTGAGCTGAAACTCACCCAGCCATTCTGGGGACACTTGAGATGTATATTACATCTTGTAAAAAGGAGCATAACAGATCTTCTTTAAGGAATCATGAGTTCTAAATTCTGAATTGAATTAAATTCTTTTCATTCTAATGAGGTCAATACTTGTATTTCTCAGATTATAGCTTCTTATAGATTTTATACTATTATAGTATATACTCAAAAATGCAATTCCTTAAAAAAAAAGTCGGATAATCTAATATACTTCCTAATTCACTTCCACTGTACAGAAAAGCAAGACCAGGAACACACTGTACTGTAGAAAGACCGATTTGGAACAACATAAAACTGCGTAAATGATAATTTTCATTTTTAGGTGAACTATTCCTGTAGTACAAAACCACAAGCCTTAAAGATCAGCTATATGCTGCTTCCCTCTAGATTACAAATATTCAAATGCCCCTGTGAGCTGCTCCTGATGCTCTTGTTCTCCTGTGGGCTTTGTCTGGGCTATTTTCCAACAGAAGCTCCATTTTATTACGAAATGCTTCTCTCTGTGTGTGTATTTATGTATGCGAGTCTCTTACTGTCTGTGCGTTAAATCAAGTACCATAAGTAAACAGTTTAGCAATGAATAAAAGAAGCTACAGCGAGCCAAAAGGCGAGATGCAGCTATTGTGAGTTCTGACCCAGTTAGAGATGACACACCGCAGATCTGAGGTCCTGCAGGCATTGCCAGTCGTGGACTTAATGTGGAGTGTGACGAGCTACAATTTACACAGCGAGTGGGTGGAGAGAGAGGGAGACAGAGAGAGAGAGACAGAGAGAGAAAGTGTTCGTTTTGTCTAAGCAAAGATTAATGAGCTGTCTGATTTTAAACCACTAACATGAGGAAGTAAGGATCTAAATTTAAAATTAGTTTATTAAATTACAGTTGGATTTACCTTACTAGAGTACCTTTTTCTATTTTGTTTGACTATACATATATATTCACAGATATGTGTGTGTGTGTGTGTGTGTGTGTGTGTGTGTA
>NC_133383.1:10958787-11005844 GCF_049309525.1 Garra rufa
TAAATAAAAAGTCCACCTGCGTTGTCTTTGTTTTTTATTATTATTTCTAATTTATCATTAAACATTGTTTATTATTTATTATAACAAAACCATTTCAAAATATTTTAAAGAAAATGTGAGTGGCACTTTCTCAAGCAAAACTCACTATATTAAAAATAAATAAATAATTTATTTGTTTTGCCGATATTATTTATTATTATGTCTAATTTATTATTAAATATTGTTTATTATTTATTGCAACAAACAATTTCTAAATATTTTCTAAGAAAATGTGTTACGTTTTCCCATGCAAAACAGATGTGGTCATTTACTGTAATAAATAAATGAATTAGATACATAAATGTGTGTGTGAAGGTAAATTTAAAATGTGCTTTAAATGGTAAATCCAAATTATGTAGTTTTTTCAAAAACAGTCAATAATATATATATATATATATATATATATATATATATATATATATATATATAATATATATATATATATATATATATTTATTTATATAAAACTGAATCAAACTAACTACATTATATTAGAAAGAACAACATTTAAAGGTCAGATCAAAAAGGTCAAAGAGCCTGCATTTTCTGGTTAGTAGAAAGCTCAACTAACAAGGAAATGTTAGTTTTTTAGCAATACGAAAATTTCATACTTCAGTTCTGCACTGCACATGATGAAAAGGATACAAAAAACGTGTATTAACCACATGAGACTCTCTCTCTGTCTCTCTCTCAGGGTTAGTACGTAATGGTCTTTCTGTCAGCTGCTCCACCTGAACAATGTGCATTGAATGTTACCGTGGAGACCGACAATTACTCCATTACGCTTTTGTGGAGTTGACATTGTTCTTTTAGCTCTCTACATCTTTCCTCGAAAAGCCACGTTTGCCCTCGTGCAAAAACCTGCAAAAGTTTCCAAGAACCCACATCACATAAATCACCCCATCACAGACCTCGGACACGGCTACACGCATCTTCGTAATTTAAAGCGAACAACGCCATTTTCGATGTGCTCGAGTTTTACCTCTCGTCCCGACTGCAGCTGCTGCTATCTGAGGTAATTAGCCCCTGGCTACGGTTTAATTGCCTGTCAGCACATGCAGTAAAATGCAGGTTAAACGCCCAGGTGCCAAAAGGCTGTGTTTCCTCCGCGGCTGCCGCCCGCAGTGCTGTGATGCACAAGACAGCTTGCGCTCGTGCCGTAGACAGACAGTATAGAGAGCGAGGCGCGCCATTGCCGAATACAGCTGTCCTGTGAAGCTTGCAAATTTGCAAAAGTCGGGTTGTCATGTCTGATACACCCACTTTCTAGCCAGAACAAACCCCCCACTTCCCCACCTCCACCTCTCTCGAGCAAAACCGCAATTCCTTCCTTGACAGCTGCTCTTTTTCCAGCTACGTGCCGAACAAAAAAAGAGCTTTTAGCTATTTCAGAGATGTGTCTATTTTGCGTTTCTATCCGGCTCGTCGCTACGAGACGTATCGGTCTCTTTAGGTACGATGTGACAGGCGAGAGGAAGGTGAGTTGGTTACTGTGGCAACCAGCGGAGTGACTCGTAGGCTGTGACATTAGCGGGTGGAGACGGGGGGTTGGGGGGCAGTGGGATTGCTGGAGGCAGATCAGAGCAATGTGTCACTGGGTTACTGCACCAAGACATTCTCGCCGTCTCCTCCTCGCAGGAATAAGCTCTGAGAGAGAGAGAGAGAGAGAGAGAGAGAGAGAGAGAGAGAGAGAGAGAGAGGGAAAATAATCCCTTTTTAGGGTCCTGCCTCTGAGGACTTCAAGCCCCCAGCTATGTCTTACTCAAAATTCAATCGACTGAACATTTCAAGTACAATTTTGTATGCATTATACATGTTATACATGGGGCTCTTTTGATGGACTCAGCCGTTGAAATCGGACGACGCGGGCCTGTGTGCTATGAGAAGCCTTTGGCGTGTTTTTGCCACGTCAAGATGGCGCTGTGGGGGAGATTTAAAATAAGTAAGACGGCTGCATGGTTTAATTAGTAGTGGCTCTTAAGGCAAACATCATTATTATTGCTGTACATACAAGCCAACTAACAAAGAATGTTCTACAAATGTTCTGGCAAGGTTCTCTCAAAGTTCTTCCATTAATAGAATGTTAATAGAGAAAGGATTAGTTCACTCCTGGATTAAAATTTCCTAATAATTTACATCCAAGATGTTGAAATTAAAGGGATAGTTCACCAAAAAATGTAAATGTGATGTTTATCTTCTTACCTCCAGGGCATCCAAAATCTAGGTGACTTTGTTTCTTCAGTAGAACACAAACGAACATTTACTACTTAAACCGTTGCAGTCTGTTAGTCATATAATGGCAGTCAATAGGCACCAAACCTTTGAAAGTAAAAAAAAATTGTGGGTATAGCGGCCATTCAGAATTGTAATTACTTGAGCTTATCCTGATTGCTCTGATTTAAAGCTAAAAGATTACGTTTGCTTGTGCAAACTCATCTGGGACTGTTGACTTTTCACCGATTTCCCTTCCGGCATTTGCGTATACTACACCAGACGCTGAGCGAGTGCTCAGGACAGTTGGACATTGCTGTGTATCAAAGGTAAAAAATTATATAAATACTGTTCAGTTTCTCGCAAAAACCGAGTCTCAGGGTGTAATTTGGATTTGTCTGTGAATGTTTTTTTTACTTTCAAATGTTTGGTGCCCATTGAATGCCCTAGGGGTAAGCAGATAAATATCACATTTTCATTTTTGGGTGAACTATCCCTTTAAGGTTTTTGAAGAAAACATTCCAGGATTTTTTTTTCCATATAGTGGACTTCAATGAGGATAAAAGGGGTTGAAGTTTGAGGTCTTCATGGGTCCACTTAGATCTGAAAGCGGGTTTGGGTCCAAAACTTCTACGAGTCACTTGGACACGGGTTGGTTTTGGTATTACACTCTTAAAAATAAAGTTTCTAAAAGGGTTGATGCCATAGAACATTTTGCATCTCTCCTTTGTCTGACACACGCATTTCAGGTCTTGGAGTCTCTGCTAATGAGCTGATGATCTGAATCAGGCAAAACATTTATTTCATTTTATTATAGACTACATTTTCATGTAATTTTATAGCTTTTTACTGCATGTTTTTGTGGAAATGATTAGGCTATGTATAATGTTATATATTCTTTTTAATATGCCAATAAAAAGTATGACAGGCTTTCTCGCTTCATTAAAATTATGCAAACCAAAAACGACAAATGTTTACTTTCACAAGCCGTCACATGTTTGCACACTTGCAGCGGGAACCTCCTAAGCGAGAACCAGAAATTTGAAGGCTTCCGTACGTCATCCGCCCACAGCGTCTTTAAGGGATTTCTAACGGTACAATTCTCTCAAGTCTGCATTCAATGCATCCTCAATTTCAAGAACACATCCAGGACTTTCATGTGTCCTCTGTACTTGCGTTCTTGAGTATTGGAATTGAACTGAATCATTGTTGATGATGATGCAGAGCGAGAATACAAGGATGCAAGATTGCATAAGAACGCATATTGAGAAAATAGCCTAAATGCCATAGAGTCAGACTTTGGTCTAATTTCATCGGGTCTCGGGTCGGGTTTTTCTTTTAAAAAATTCATTTATGCACGTCAGGTTCGGATAAGAAGTTATTTGGGTCGATTCAGTTCGGCTACGGATTTTAGGACCCAAGAGACCTCTAGTTGAAGATCCAAATTGCAGTTTCATTGCAAAGCACTCCACATGACCACAGCCAAGAAATAAGTGTATTATCTAGCCAAATGATCATTTTCTTCTTAAAAAAAAAAAAAAAAATTATGCATTACATAGTCACATTGGAAAGGTCATGCATGATGTAGGCAGAAGCACCAACCCAGTAATTTCAAAGTGAATGTGCAAAGAAAGCCAAACGCCCGTTTCAAACAAAGGCAAAGCAATTGAGTTTTTGGCCCTACCCTACCTTTTTTTAATCAGAGTACACAGACTAAGAACTAACTGCATGTAACCATTTCAACGTGATTACGTAATTCGTGAAGTCATAGATACGCATCGTAGAGCTAGAGCAAGACGAGCATTTGTGGTTAAGAACTATGTACATTTTTATTTATTAGTAGAAAATGACCAATCGTTTTACTAAATAAGACCCTTATTCCTCAGCTAGGATCATGTAGAGCCATTTGAAGCTGCATTGAAACTCAAATTTGGACCTTCAACCCATTCATCCCCAATTCAAAGTCCACTAAATGGAGAAAAATCCTGGAATGTTTACTCAAAAACCTTAATTTCTTTTTGACTGAAGAAAGACATGAATTGGGTGACATGGGGGGAGGGGGTATAAAGATGTTATTTTTTATGCATCATGAATAAAATAATTTTCCAAAAAGTTTTAGTTGGACATTTACCTAATGGCTTTAAGATGTTTCAGAATGTTCAGAAAACATCCAAAAGCAACATTCCTGTATTGTTTGCAAATGCAAAATGGAATATTCCCTTAACATCTGTATATAAAACAATGTTTTTACAACATTAAAAAACTGGATGTTTTGAATGTTTAAAGAACATTTAGAAATAACATTGTCATAACTCAATGGGAACATTAGCAAAATGTTTTTAGAACTTTTTTGGGGGGGGGGTACATTTTGTATACCAATACAAAACCCTGGTGTGAGACACAAACTTTTACTTTGGATGCAGTTAATCAATTTGACAGCACTACTAAACACTACAAAATTTCCTATTCAAATAAACATGAAAATTTGAAGTAGCAAGACTAAAATAGTATGTTCTTGTAAAACATATTTACACAAAAGATCAGACACAAATTTGTTTACGGATCATAAACAATACTTGCATTGCAAGGTCATATAAGGCTACTGTCCAGATTTTTGGTGAATAATGAATTACAGTAGTCATACGACTTGCTTTTATATGGCTTATATGCTATATCACAAGGCATATGACTTGTTATATAAGCCATTTGGACCACTTTTATGATCACATGATCGTACTTTTGAAGCTTGAAAGCCCAGCACATTCTTCTAATTTATTTATTTTCTTTCTGAAAGTCATACAATTCTGAAACGACGTGAGTAAATGACAAAATTTTCATTTTTGGTAAATTATTCCATTATAGAAACATTCTATCCTAATATCTGTATACATATGTCCTGTATAAATATTATAGTAAATGTTTAATATTATTTCAACCTACTATTTAAACTACACCATTTACACTATTTATACAGCACACTGAAAATACTGTATACAAATCAAAAACAACAGAAAACACTACCACATGTATAACAATAAAATAAATAAATGCAGCTGAGCACAGGGTGTCATTTATCCTATTCGTCTACTCGCAAACGCTGAAGAGAGACACAATTTATACCTCTCAGATCTGAACTAGTCAACAGGAGTTTCTCACAGGTGTCTGCGGCGGATCAATGAGCTAGTAACATCTCCTAGAGATCAATCTAAAAAGCAGACATCGCACGATCAGAACAGTTTTCCACATTATGCAGAGCAAACTGACAGATCTTTGATCGCGACAACAGACGCCACAAAAAAAGCAGCTCCCCTGTTCCTCTCCGCATCCGCTTTCATGTCTGGTGAGGTTCTGGTGCTCTGGGCATATGGTGCCTGGATCTCCTGTGATGACAAGTGACAGGTTAACAGAGCCGCCCGTGGGGGGCGCCGCACTGCGGCGGGGGGAGAAGGTGGGCTGTGAGTTTGCTAAACACTCCCATCTGTTCATATCCTGAGGCGCTACTGTATCATCTTATGCAGATGAACTTGTGCGGGAGGCACGGTAGCGCACATACATCGGAGTTAGGAAAGCAGAGAGAGGAGAAACAGCGCAGGTTCAGCTTCTGCCTGCGAGCGAACATTGTTTTGTGAATTAGATCAGTTTTAGGACATACTCCCATAATCCCGCTGACCCAGTTTTACTCATTAACTACAGCTAGGCCGAAGGCTGTTTCATTAGGAAAACCAAGGTAGCAACTGACAAGTGTTTTGTTAAACTATCAGCCTGAAGAGTTAAAAGGATAGTTCACCCAAAAATTCAAAATCTGTCTTTAATTACTTACCCTCGTGTCGTTCCAAACCCATAAGACCTTCGTTCATCTTCGGAACACAAATTAAGATATTTTTGATGATGTCCAAGAGCTTTCTTGCCCTGCATAGATAGCAACACAACTGACACGTTCAAGGCCCAGAAAGGTACAGTAGTAAGGACAAAAATAGTCCATGTGACGTCAGTGGCTCAACTGTAATGTTATGAAGTTACGAGAATACTTTTTGTTGCGCAAAGAAAGCCCTCAGATTCCATCAAAAATATCCTAATTTGTATCCTAATCTTACTAAAATTAACCATGGTTTGACTACAAATAAAACTAAAAAGCATCATAACTGTAGTTAAACCATGGTAACCACAAATTAACCATGGTTTTGCTATACTAACGATTTTTTAACCATGGTATTTGTATTAAAACTGTGGCTATACACTAAAAAAAACATGTTTACTACACTTTTACTGCAATAAAACTGTGGTTAATTTTCTCAAGGGTTCTGAAGATAAACAAAAGTCTTAGAGGTTCGGTCTGACATTAAAGTTAGTAATTAATGACAGAATTTTGATGAATTTTCATTCATTTAAGAAACAGCTGAGACTTTTAGTTAGCCTTTAGCTAACAACTTACTGTTATATATTTTAAACATGAGACCAAATCAACACTATTTACTTTTTTAACACATTATTATTATTAAATGTTCTTTGCTAACACAAACTGAAAAACAAGACGTCTTCAAGACTTTCAATACAGATTAAATCTGTGTTACTTACAGTACATAAACAGAAATCTACAGCGGTTAAATTCTCTTCAGTTAATCCTGGCTAGAGATTTAGGTATTATTGTGGAGTTTTTTTTTTTTTTTTTTGAAAGCAGATGTCTTATCCTGTGGAAAATCTGCAAAAAAATAGTCAGATTAGAGGCTTGAGAACATTGAAACACATGTTATTTTACGATCGGTTGATACACACAGAGCTTGATCTCTATAATCCTATAGTATGTAACTAGATACACGTATTATATTTGCTTTGGCTCAGAGACGAGTTTAAAATAAACCTAAGAAGCTTTTGACGGAAACAAGAAATTGTCGTATTTCAAATAAAATCCTCAAATCCGTGTAAAACTGGTGTAATTACTTCACTAATATACTCTGCAAGTTCTGAATCTGTGAGGACGATGATGATGATGATGATGATAATAATAATAATTCAGAGTATTTTATCCTGATTGGGCTGATTAATATCACACGCTGACCTGATGGTTTAAAGAGTTTAACGATGAACAGCGTCGCTCAGATGAACACAGTCAGAGATGTTGTGGGCTCTGTAGAGGTAATGAGAGCGGATCTCAGAGGCTGTCAGACCGCAGTCCCTCATTAGGTGCCAATTAGACATTAACGGCCTGACTTACTGCCATGGAGAGAAGTGATCTGTCTCTGCCCACCCCCGGTCACCATACAGGCCCCAACACATACTGTGCAAATACATACTGTGAAACATACTGCTCATTTTCTTTTTTTTTTTTTTAAATGATTTCTTATTTTAAATAACACACAGATCTAGCTTATTTACAACAGCACATTTAATTAAATGCATAGCGAATAAATGTTAAAAATATGCACCTATCACAAACATGTACACTCTTTCTTAAAGGGATAGTTCACCCCAAAATAAAAATTACCCCATGATTTACTCACCCTCAAGCCATCAAGTATTCGACTTTCTTCTTTCAGATGAATACAGAATCAGAGTTATATCAGAGTTATATTAAAAAATGTCCTGGCTCTTTTAAACTTTATAATGGCAGTGAATGGGTGTTGAGATTTTGAAGCCTAACAAAATGTGTCCATCCATCATAACAAGTGCTCCACATGGCTCCAGAGGGTTAATAAAGGCTTTCTGAAGAAATCCAATGCGTTTGTTTAAGAAAAATATCCATATTTGAAACTTTATAAACCATAATCTCTAGCTTCCGCTAACTGTTGTATGCATGTTCGCTAGTTGCGTTCCAGCGAAAGTTCACTTTCAAAACAAAAATTTACAGATAATGTACTCACCCCTTCTTTTCTTTCTTCAGTCATAAAGAAATTATGTTTTTTGAGGAAAGTATTTTAGGATTTTTTTCCATATAATGGACTTTTATGGTGCCCCAAGTTTGAACTTCCAAAATGCAGTTTAAATGCGGCTTCAAACAAATGCAGTCAAGTCTCAAATGCAGTTGTAAACAATCCCAGCCGAGGAAGATGGGTCTTATCTAGCAAAACGATTTTAGGGTATATCGAAAAACTCCCATTTCATTTTATCTTCCTTGCATGTGCACTTTGCAAACACTGTTACGTCTGTAGCGATGTAGGATAATTTTGAAATGATTTTTTTAAGTTGAGGGAGATAATAAGGTGGGAGTTTTTCGACATACCCTAACTGTCTTGAACTGGAAAAAAACTGAGTTCAGGCAGAGCAAGACAAGATGAGTGTTTGAGGTTAAAAAGTATATAAATTGTAATAAAAAATAGCTTCTTCCTCAGCTGGAAACATTTACAACCGCATTTAAACTGAATTTTAAAAGTTCACACTCAGGGCACCATAGAAGTCCAGGACACGGAGAAAAATCCTGAAATGTTTTCCTCAAAAACCATAATTTCTTTACGACTGAAGAAAAAAAAAGACATGAACATTTTGGATGACAAAGGGGTGAGTACATTATCTTATTTTTGTTCTGGAAGTGAACTTCTCCTTTAACCCCCCCCGGAGCCATGTGAAGTACTTTTATGATGAATGCATGCACTTTATTGGACTTGGAAAATCTCAACACCCATTCACTGCCATTATAAAGCTTGGAAGAGCCAGGACATTTTTAATGTAACTCAGATTTTACTTGTCTGAAAGAAGAAAATCATATACACTTAGGATGGCTTGAGGGTGAGTAAATTATCACAATTCCAGCATCAAATCGAGTCAAAGATCTCCTTAGCTACGTCACAGCAGACAGATTCTCCCGAAGCACACTTGTGCTCTAGGTCAGTGAGCGTTTCAGCAGGCCGTCTGTCTAAACCACTTCAGCTCAGCGGAGAATCCTGACAGGTCACCAAAAAGCAAATATTTGCTTTTAAGCTTCTGGCCGCTTTAATTCATTTGTTTTCGTCTCTGCGTTAATTCTGTTCATCTCCATATGCCAGGCGGATTACCGCACAGCAACAGATCTGCTGTCTGGATGTGGACACTTTAATTACTCTGCCTGGCCCCTGTCTGTGTGGCCCTGGATTGCGTCCCAGGGGTCCATTTTTCAACCTACTTATAAGACAAGTGGCATCACCATTACAGAGGGGAACTATACGCAGTGCCATCTTCAACTAATGCCCAAAGACAGAGCAAGGAGAAAACGAAAGTTGATGTTTAATAATAGATTAGAAAGATTTTCTTAATTTAAAACTATACTAATTCTCTTATAACACATTACTTTAGGAAGCAATTCTCACTATTAACTAGTTGCTTATTGGCATGCCTGTTATTAACATATTAGCTGTTTATTAGTACTTACTGTATAAAGCACATATTTCGCATGACCATATTTTACATCCCTAATCCTGCACAATACCTAAAATTAACAACTACCTTACTTACTATTAATATGCAGCAAATTAATAGTTTATTGGACAAAAGTCATAGTTAATAGTTTGTTATCAACGAGAATTGAACCTTAAAATAAAGTTTCGTCCATTCTTTTATTCAAAACTATTGATGATGAGTTGAAATTAGTTTTTTTAATTATTATTTTCTCATCGCTGTAATGAAAAAAGACACAATATAACGATGTATTACTATTTTTAGTATATGACATAAATCTTTTAATTTAATATTAACATCTATATATAAATGTCTGCATTAATTAAGTTTATTTAATGTTTTTGAAAGAAGTCTAATGTTAATCAAGACTGTGTCTATTTGATTTTAAAACAATTTAAAATAATTATTATTATTTTTAAAAAAAATGCAATCTATGTATCTATCATCTATCTATCTACATTTTACATTTTAAAATCTTAATTTTAAAACATTTTCAGTTTCCTCTGCTCACCAAGCCTGCATTTAATTGATCCAAAGTACAGCAAAAACAGTACAATTTTGAAATATGTTTACAATTTAAATAACCGTTTTCTATTTAAATATATATTTTAAGATGTAATTTATTTCTGTGATTTCAAAGCTGAATTTTTAGCATCATTACAGTCACATGCTCCTTCAGAAATCATTCTAATATTCTGATTTGCTGCTCAAAAAACATTTATTATTATTATTATTATGTTGAAAACAGCTCAGCAGAATTTTTCAGGTTTTACTGATGCTTTTGTGATGAATAAAATGTTCAGAAAAGCAGCATTTATCTGAAATAGAAATCTTTTGTAACATTATAAATGCCTTCATCATCACTTTAAAGCGAATCAATTTAAAGCATCCTTGCTAAATTAAAGTATTTTTATAATTTCTATAATTTCTTTCTTTCAAGCGTTTGAATTGTATAGTGTATAACGTTAGAAAAGCTTTTTATTTCAGATACTGATACATGCTGATCTTTGGATCTTTCTATTCATTAAAGAATCCTGATGTACTCAAATGTTTTAAATATTGATAATAATAATAATAAAAACATTTATTATTATACAATATTAGAATGATTTCTGAAGGATCGTGTGACACTTAAGACTGAAGTAATGATGCTAAAAATGTATCTTTGACCACAGGAATAAATTACATTTTAAAATATATCCAAACAGAAAACACTTATTTTAAATAGTTCAAATATTTCACAATATTACTGCTTTTGCTGTGCCTTGAATCAAATAAATGCAGGCCTGATCAGCAGAAAAGACTTCCTTAAAAAACATTAAAAATCTTACAGTTCAAAAACTTTTGACTGCTAGTGTAATTATATACAATATCATAATGAAAATAAGCCTTGTACACAGAATAACTTCCCAGTACACATCCTTGTTGTTTTAATGTCTTCCCTTTTCCTCTAAATCTTCTATCTCAAGGGTCAGCAGGCTGAGGTCACCCCTCCCCCCCAACCACCCGACTTCCACTCATCTGTCCATCTAATCTGCCGAGACCCATCTGCTCAATGCACCCCACACAGAAGAGCAGAGCACAGCCATGACAACAGCAACACAAGCTGTTTGAAGAGCGCACCCATCATCACTCACCAGTGTTTGTCCAGCGTCTAGATGCTGACTCGCTCAAAACCTAACCTCAACGACAGGTGCAAAGTCACAGCACAATTGCAACGACACAGCATCCTTTTTAACGACACATGTCAAACTTAAAATTCCATTTTAGAATTCTTTAAAATTGCATTTCAATATCATTCCATTTTAAATGTAAATGTAATATATATTAAAGTAATGAATTAAAAAATAACTATATACTATATATAGACATTAATGGATCAGTCTCAGATTATGTTTTTGGAAAACGCAGCCCTGACTGATTACATAGAAACAGGTTATTATTAGCCAAGCGGCACACCTGTCCACGTCATTATATCCCGGACAATAATACAGCGCTCACAGGTGGTTTCATGTGCAATAGACACCCAGAGTCTCAAAAACAACCTGAGCCAAAAAAAAAAAAAAAAAAAAAGGAATACTCAGATGTCATCAATTATAAACCCAGGCTCAGATGAGAACGCATTTATACATTTTAACACATTTTAACAAGTGCAGCATCTGGGGTTAGTCATTCATCAATAATTCACCGTATGTTCACAATATTCATATCAGGACTCATATGAGTGGAAAGAAACTGGTGTCTGGTGCCCCTGGCTTTAAGTGATGAGTCTACAAGACTAAAAATTGTCATGTTGTGTGCTAGTAAATATATTTCATTATTACTATTATTATTATTATTATGCATACATATATTCTCCATACTGTGTACCCTGTCTAGTCTAGGGTTGTGGGAACACTGAAAAAAATGATTCATTGGTAAGTGGTTGCAATCAATTTATTTTAGCTATATTTAAATAAACACATTTTGTTGACTAACTTTGAACATTTGTTTTTTTTTTACTTAAATGCAGCTAAAATAAATTGATTGCAACCACTTACCATAAAAAAAGTAAAATCAGTGAATCATTTTTTCAGTGAATGATGCACCATTAATAATAATAATAACAATACACATTATTATTACATTTTTAATGTTTACTTTAATTTTTTAAACTGTAAAAAAAAATGTTTTTTAGAAATTATAATAAATTAATAAATATATATATAATAAATATTATTTTTAAACATATTTTATAAAAATGTAACTATTTTTATAAAAATGATTTCATTTATTTATTTATTTTCATCCAGAGTACATAAGCTATGAACGCATTAAGCAACAACAATAAATCTGTTGCAACCATGTCATGTTTTATGCACATCTAAACAATGAATCTATGCTTTCCCCCCCATAAAACATGTATTTAGCAGTGTAAATGAGCAGCCTTGTCTTGACTTCAACTTGACTGCGCAGTCACACAGAAGATGGCTGCTCACGGTCACATGATTTGGCCTCCATTTTGGAGTTTGCATGTTTGAGCAGTTGCACTAGCGGCAAAGCTTTACCGCGGGAGGAAGAGAGATAGCAGGCCTGAAACCCTCAGAGCGCAAGAGAAAGGATGAAACATACTTACAAACAGAGTGAGTAATAACTGTTAAGAGAACAGGGCTTATCTTCTCCGCACAGATAATGTGAAGCTCTCAATTAGATGAAACGCAACCCCCCCTTTCCCTTTTCACTTATTTTGTTCAATTTCTCCAGGCAATTTACTAAAAAAAAAAAAGAGCGCAGAAGATTTTACTGGCTACAAATAGAAGAGGCACGCAATGTGTCAGCCAATCATTTACCTGCGTAGCTAGCAGCGGAAAACCCTAGCAACAACATTTCTATTTACTGAGGAATATGGAAGTTTTATAGCTTTCTGTCTTATGCTATTTGGTAATTTTGGAATGATTTTTTTCTTTTATTTAAGCGCAGACAGTAAACTGTCCTTGATATTGATTAGATGTTAAACCCTGTTGATAAAAACTAAACTAAACTAAAACCACTCTAACTTACAGTAGGTTTGCAGGTGAACTGTTCATAAATCGGTGAATAAACACACATCAGATGTTAAACGCAACTAAGCCCTTGTAGCTGTTAGCTTTGTTTGTTTTCAAAAAGCGCTGTGCAACCTTGAGCATTGTACTCTTCCTTTACCAAACGTTTCACCCTATTCACGAACATTTTCAAAGATTATCATGAAAGCGGCTGCCAGGTTTCTTCCCTTTTCTCTCTGTAAACAATAGCAGGGAAGCGGTGTGTTATGGGGCTGTGGTCACGAGCACAATGAGCGCTGAACAAACGTCGCCACCATTCAAACACACTGCGGCAGCTGTCCGCTGACGATAAGGGCTCACGGACACGCTCCTCAAGACTGATTAGCTGCTGCTGTGGGGGAAACTGATTTGCAGATGCAGGATATGGAATAAGGAGTCAAAGGTCAAATGAGGATTATGACATCATCATAATTAGCCAGATTGGGGGACGATTTTTACATTCCAATTTAGGTCTTCAGGGAGGCCAAATGTTATTTTTATGATGTGTTTTCTAAGCTGGATATGATCCAGTCTGAGGCTGAGGTTTAATCATCTACGTGGGAAGAACTGTAATCAACACCGGCATACGATGTGAGCAATTTAACAAAGATTACACTGAAATTGAAATCGGAATAGACTGGATTCAGCTTAATATCTTTCAACTAACTCTATATGCGATAGTTACAGGATAAAATAACCCTAATTGTATATATACAGTTAAAGTCAAAAGATTACATGCACCTCGCAGAATCTGCAAAATGTTAATTATTTTAGCAAAATAAGAGGAATCAAATACAAAATGCATGTTATTTTTTATTTAGTACTGACCTGAATAAGATTTTTCACATAAAAGACATTTACATATAGTCAAAAAGAGAAAATAATAGTTGAATTTTAAAAAATGACCCTGTTCAAAAGTTTTCATACACTTGATTCTTAATACTGTGTTGTTAACTGAATGATCCACAGCTGTGTTTTTTGTTTTGTTTAGTTTGTCCTGAACAGTTAAACTACCTGCTGTTCTTTTTTTTTTTTTTTTTTTGTTAACAACTGTTTATTGAATTTTCTTCAAGTAACAATAATATAAAGCAAAAATCAAATGTGCAAATTAAAAACCCACCCCATCCCACCCCTGGTAGACTTTAAACAAGACTAAACAAAACAGACAACAACAACCACCAAAAATAAAAATAAAAATTCCACGATTTTAGAAAGGATGACACAACATTAAAAGCTGACTGCCATAAATTTACAGTTTTGACATTAGATCCATGATGCTTGCTGTTCTTCAGAAAAAAAATCCTCTAGGTCTTTTTTTTTTCAGTATTTTTGTGTATTTGAACTATTTCCAACAATGACTGTATGATTTTGAGATCCATCTTTTCACACTGAGGACAACTGAGATACTCATATGCAACAATTACAGAAGGTTCAAATGCTCACTGATGCTTCCAAAGGAAACACAATGCATTAGAAGCTGGGGGTGAAAACTTTTGAATTTGAAGCTCAGGGTAAAAATAAAGATATTTAGGCAAAATAAAAAAATGTACACATCTTTTTTTTCTGTTCAAAAGCTTACACCCCTGGCTCTTACATCGTGTTTCCTTCTGGAGCATCAGTGAGCGTTTGAACCTTCTGTAATAGGTTTGTAATACTTCCTCAGTTGTCCTCAGTGTGAAAAGATGGATCTGAAAATCATACAGTCATTGTTGGAAATGGTTCAAATACACAAAAATGCTGAAAAACCAAAGAATGAAGGCCTGAAGGATTTTTCTAAAGAAAAGCAGGCGGTTTAACTGTTCAGGAAAAACAAGGGACTCATAAACATTACTAAAAAAAAAAAACAGCTGTGGATCATTCAGGTAACAACACAGTATTACGTATGAATCAAGTGTATGTAAACTTTTGAATAGCGTCATTAAAAAAAAAATCAACTATTGTTTTCTCTTGTGAACTATATGTAAACATATTTTATGTGAAATATCTTATTCAGGTCAGTACTAAATAAAAAAATAACATGCATTTTGTATGATCCCTCTTATTTTGGTAAAATAATTAAGATTATGCAAGGTGAACAGTATGTAAACTTTTAAACTGTACTTGTGTTATATATGTACACAAACATATAATAACAATTTACACAGAGTCAACATAAAATGGCATCTGAAACCCATTGTACTTCACTAATGTGATGTATTTCTGAATGAAAGAGAATACTCAAAAATACATGATGGGACATGATTTTATCCACTGCAAATTGTTTGAATCATGAAAAATGTGCATGGGGTGTTTAAATATATGAGGGCTTGGTGACATCAGCAAAAATTGGTCTCTGCCATTTTTTTCTATGTTGATTCTAACAGAAAGTGCAAACAGTGCGGCTTTTTGATTAGCCTTATTCATGAAACTTCAGAGTAATTTCTTAGTAAATTTGGAGTATTTTGCCTGTAAAACAGAACTTCCTGAGTCTCTTCCGGATTCACAAACAGTTCGTAAACATCAGATTTGATAGTTAAACTATGTGTATGTTAATGAATTCCAATCATTTGTAAATTATGTAAATTACGTGTCCAGGAACGCTGTCGAATATTCTGGACTCCCTTCTCAGGTTTGGTTCCTGTATACTGCATAAATGCAAAAAAGACTAATAGGCAATATGCCTAACAATAAATATTAAATTAACGTGCATCCACTAAAGCGTTTTTAGCCAACCCGAAAAAATGTCAGACACTCTTCTAAAAACGGATAGCTGGTGGCGCTTGAGAACATTTGTTGGCACAGCGTTTTTTTCAGCTGAGACGCTTTGGTTGCTGTGATCCACGGCAGTAATCCATTACTAGTATCTATTTTAAAGAATATTAGTGAATATAAAAATAATAAAGCGATATAATAATCAGCGATATTAACTTCTCCATTGTTGTTTAGTCATTGTAACAGTAGAATGATTGGTCGATGTGGTATTTATCCCGCCCCTCCTCCATTGATTGGACGGCTGGGTAAAAGTGACAGTGACGAACGCTGCATTTTACTCAAAGTTGAAAAAAATTGTCATCAGTTTGCCAAAAACACAGAACGTTTACCCACCATTTACACATGGTGGAGAGCAGGTGTACATTTCTTTCATACCAACTAACATTTAGAAAATACAAAGATTTTCATGAATTCGAAAGTTTTCATCAGAAAGGCTTTTGCGAACAAATTACACAAAAATTTGTTCTGCTCGTGTTTCATGAATGAGAGTCATTGAGCGTCCTGTGATGTTCACAAATACTTGGGATACTTTAGGAAATCTTACATTTAATGCTGCTCGTGGTTTAGGAATTATACACTTAACCTTTAACGAAAATTCACGTTGGCCATAACAGTTAATGAAGTACCATTTTATTAAGAACCATTTTTTAAACAACTAAGAATATCAACCATCAGTTCACTGTTCATAAATATTTCAACAACCACCATTAGCATAATCCATAATAATCAAGAAATCATCCCAAACTTCGTACAATCCTTTTATTCTGATGCCTGAGAAACCAGTGAGCCCTGAGAACCGTTCCTATGCAAAAGCACACATGCATCTCTCTCTCCGTGTACCCATAATTCTCTCTGGCACCCGCAGCATGATTAATGCACACCGATATTGATTTTCTTCCTCTCCTTTTCAGAGTATCCCTTTTATTTATCCGGCTAAGCCTCGCTCATCTCTGTCAGAGTGGGAAAGACGCAGGGATTCAGAGTGGGTTGGGAATTCTGGGAATTCTGCTCACTGAGCACTGATGTACAGAAAAGGTTTTTAAACAGTTCGGATGGAGAAAGCATCGCTCGCCACCCCAGAGCCACTTTCTCTCCAGTTTGCCTGTTTACACATGCTGTCCTCGGTGGGCTGGTTGACCCATTTTTCGCCGGATAACAATACTTCAACCAATCACAAGGAAAACCGAGGACAAAAGTCCCCAATCCTGCTTGTCATACACAGAAACACGGACTGCAGAGGCTAGAGTTCAGCCTCACCCCCCTTGGAGAAAAAAAAGCTGCAGTAGGACCAGTTAAACACAGTATGCAACCTTTCTTCCTTCGTTTTGAAACATATTAACACATTCGAATGGTCAAATCTGTGTTCTGCTTTCCATATTTGTCAAAATGTACGTGTATTGATTCCTTTTTAGCCCCACCGGCTAAACGATCTCAAAATATTGAGCATTTATGAGTATTTATGAAGCAGATTAGCGCTAATGAATCTATTCGTTACTGCTGGGCCTTGTTAGATTCACTCCATTAAATGGGTGTTGGGTTAAATGCGCGCTTTGCCCCACGTTGGGCGCCAAATGTGATTTTCAGTGAACGGTCAGCTTGCTGCTCAATGGTTTGCAAAATGTCAACAACACAACTGGAAAACATGGAAAGGAAAATCTCCAGAATGCCAGTTGACGCACAACAAAGGCCTGAGGTTGAATTTGCTCAGTTGGAATGACTGACAGTCTTTACGGCATTTAATCTACATCAATACATCTGAGTAAGAATTTCTTTTTCCATGTTCGCCAAATCTGTCTGCACCAAAATGCGTTTGTTCACTGCGGAATATGAGCAGGGTAGAACCAGAAAGAGGGGAAAAAACAGAACAGAAAGGCTCTGTCTCACTGGCGCTCTCTCTCTTTAGTGGTTGTTCTGGCCAGAGGTCTCAGTGCGAGGCATGTGTGTGTGGAATGCTAAGGACTCTCTAAAGTGCCTGTAGCGGTTTGTTCTGTGGCTCACCGCTGCATAACACAGCCGCCTGCAACCAGATCTTCCCAGAATCCCCTGCGACTAAAACACCTGCGCAATACCAAATAATGCTGCATATCCTTCAACCATGAAACCACAGTTAGTGGTGCCTGCTAAAGCAAGGATCACTCTTGCTATTGTCTGTTCTTTGCGTTAAAGGGATAGTTCACCCAAAAGTGAAAATTCTGTCAATAATTACTCAGCATCATGTCATTCCAAACCCGTAAGACCTTCGTTCTTCTTCGGAACACAAATATAGATCTTTTTGATGAAATCTGAGAGCTTTCTGACCCTGCGTAGACAGCAAATCAAACACATTAAAGGCCCAGAAAGGTAGTAAGGACATTTTTAAAATAGTCCATGAGACATTAGTGGTTCAACCGTAATATTATGAAGCTTTGAGAATATTATTTGTCCGCAAAAAAAAAAAAAAAAAAAAAAAATCACAACTTTACGTGCATACATTATGGTACTCTTGTGAACGTGTAACGGGTTATATTGAGTACAATTTGAACATAATACATTGTTGCTTTTTCACTAAAATCCTTATTATTGTATTATTGATTTATTTCTGCATTCCTAGGACTGATATATGTTTATACCATTTAGAGGCTTTTATTTTGAAATTTGCGTCTAGCGCTACCATTTTGATGTGAGCGCACACTTCTCGTTAGTTCATATTGCATACACTGGCGAGAGGTAAGCGATTTCGGAGCTCTTCATTTTCTGAATTAATTGAGTTTGCAAAGTGTATAAATCGGTTTGATTTCATTTTGTAAGAATTACTGAAGTTATATGCAGTGTTCTTTTGCATGTTTTATGTGTGGATGGATTAATAATCTGAAGATATATCGTGTGGGCTGTATGTGCATATGTGTTAGCATGGTTCTGAGTTGTAAGTCAGCTAACAGGTGTTATATCATACAGGAATGTGCTGTAATGAGATGCCCACAAGTCATTTATCTGCTTTATTGATGTTAATCCACAGGTATTTCTCTCTTTTTACCTTTTCATTGTCTTTTATATTCTTTTATTGTGTTAATAGTGTGTTTCAGTGTTAATGATCATATTGCTCAATTGTTATACATCAGAGTTCATATTGCATACACTGGCGAGAGGAATGTGCTGTAATGAGATGCCCACAAGTCATTTATCTGCTTTATTGATGTTAATCCACAGAAGGTGGCCAGTCCATGTTGGGCGTGACTGTTAATAAACCTGCTCCAGTGAATTGAAGTGGCAAGTGTCCTGGTCTTTCTTACACAACGCAGAGGGGAGTAACAGCGGCTGAAACAGACCGGTTACATTGGTGCCGTGACCCGGATGAAGATTTGCTTCAGGATCTACGTCAGTCGGGTCGCCGAGGGATGCTGCTTTAAGGTTCATCATTTTGTGAGTGAAGAACTGTGAGAATACAAACAGACATTTGGGACTTTTGCTATTGATTGCTGAATTTTCTCATTCAGTGATTGTTATTTCCTGAGTGATACTTACTGGTAGTGTTAATTCTATTTGAACATTTATTTTTCTGTTGAATTTATTTTGCGTGACACTAAACATGGCATTTAGTTTAAACAGAGATGAATTTGATGAAACAATGACTGGGTTGGGTCTTGGTAGGGGCAAGATTTTTGGTGAAACTCCAGTCACTCCAATTGTAAGAGAGAGTAGATTGAACAGAACGCCTCATGTATTGTGCTCCACACGAGTAATTGAAAATATTCCTAATCCAACAGCTGACACTTTGCCTTTAGCTGTTCCAGACATAAACGATCCAAGCTGGCAAGGGTTGATAGCACATATCGCTCAACAAGTTGAAAAGACAATGTTAGCATCTCAAAGGGAGACTAGTTATGAGGACGGAGAGAATAGAAGTGCACAAACACAGGGGTTAGGTACCACTAAGACATTTTCAGACATACCTTCACTTAACCTGACTGGAGTGAGATTGGTCATGCAGTCTGACGCAAAAGAGCCTCCTGTCTACCGTGGCGATTCGTCAGACAAGCTTGGAGTCCGTGAGTGGGAGGAGCTAATGGACACATATCTGCGAAAGAGAGGAATACCATTGGCAGAGCAACATCAAGAGATGTTAAGCAGATTGATGGGTAAAGCTAAAGATGTCGTCAGAGTTACTCTTCGTTGTAATTCAGCTTTAAACCCAGTTGAGAACCCAAAGGTCATCATGGATATTCTGAAACAGCATTTTAGTGATGTAAATTATTCTTGCATGCCCTTGGCTGACTTCTATGCCACTGTTCCATTAGCAGGAGAAGGTTCTGTGGAGTACTGGGTGCGGTTGAATAAAGCAGCGGATCTTGCGGAAGAAGCATTGAAGAGACTTGGAAGACGAATGGAGGATCCATGTCAAGAAGCGGCCATGATGTTTGTGAAGTACTGCCCTGACTCCACTCTAGCCTCAGTGTTCCGTTTCAAAGCTCCAGAAAAATGGACCGCAAGGGAGATCCAAGAACAACTTGACCGTTATCAAACAGAATTGAAAGAGCAGATGTCGACAAAGCCAAAACGTCATCCTACTACCAGACATGTCACCGCTTATGTTCAGACATCCCACGAGGTTGATGAAGTAGATGTTGGCTCTTTGATAGAGCCAGGTGAGTGTAATCGAGTCAGCACTGCACACACTGTACAGAGTGATGACAATAGTATGAGAACGCTGATTAGTCTTCTTGATCGTGCACTCTCTCAAAATGTCCAAATGCCATCTCATCACCCCCAAGGCAAGCTTTGTAGAGTGTGTAGATCTCACGATCACTCCACAGTAACACATTGTCGGCGAGAACATCTGTGTTTTGTGTGCTTTCAGCCTGGGCATAGTAAAAGAGACTGTACAAGTGACAGGTCCAGACCTAGCCCGACACCATTCAGGGGCTCATCGGCTTTAAACTAGGTGGCTCACGTTTGGAAGGGGGCTGCGTGGGCACAAGTAAAGAACCCCTAGGAAGTGTTGATCTTCATCAGTTCTATGAGAATGCATGTGCACAGGTGCCAACTGGGACCAAGGTGATAGCACAAAATGTCCAGGCAGTTGAGGCATTTGATGAATTATTCTATGCACCAGTCACTGTAAATAACGTGTTTTCAATGAAGGGAATGCTTGATACAGGATCCATGGCCTGCACCATCAGTGACAAAGCAGAGAAGAGGATGTTAAGTGAGAATGCATTGCCAGTACCCACACCTCTTCAACAGGAAGTCATCTTAGTAGGATGTGGAGGTAAAGCTACAAGGCCAACATGTATGTATGAGGTTGAATTGAAAATTTATGGAGAGAGCTGCATAGTGCCTGTTCTTGTTGTACCCGGCCAGCGAGATGATCTAATCATTGGCACAAATGTGATCAAATTCCTTGCGCATCGCATGAAAGGCATCAGTGATTATTGGCGACTTGTTTCTAATCAGACAGTGGAATCAATGACAGGATGTGAGCAGTTCCTAGATGTTATGGCCAACACGTGTCGGTGGAAGGGCTCAGAGCTGCCAGACAAGGTAGGAACAATCAAGTTACAGCAGTGTGTCACCCTCTTACCAAGACAGGAGCACCTTGTCTGGGGAAAGTTGCCAAAAAATGTCCCCATGTCACCAGGGAGCACAGTTGTAGTGGAACCAACGACTTCAAGGTGTGCCTCACGAGACATAATGGTTGGGCGAGTCGTTACGCCATTATGGGGTGATCGCTGGGTTCCCGTGAAAGTCACAAATTTCTCTAACAAACCAGTCACCCTCAAGAGGAATCGAAAACTGGCAGACGTATTCCCATGTGTCGCCTTAGAGGATTTTGAACTTTTCCAAGGGTTGAGTCAAGCTGAGGTGTTTGGGATTGGTGGAAGTCAGTGTTTAGCTAATTCATCAGCTGATTTCAGACAGCGATTGGAAACTGTCGGCCTCGCTGATCTTGACGTCCATTCTTGTTCTGTCAGCCATGAAACAAGAGAGAGGTTGGTCCAGTTGCTGGAGAGATATAATGATGTGTTTTCTAAGCATGCTTTGGACTGTGGAGAAGTAAAGGGCTTCGTTCACCGCATTCGGCTAATGGATGAGCGTCCATTCAGACTCCCTTATCGTAGAGTACCGCCCGCACACTACCAAAAGCTGAGGCAGGTTCTATCCCAGATGGAAGAACAAGGGATAATCAGGAAGTCTGTAAGTGAATATGCTTCCCCGTTAGTCCTAGTGTGGAAAAAGGATGGAAGTCTTAGACTATGCACAGATTTCAGATGGTTGAATGCGAGAACGATAAAGGATGCACATCCACTTCCTCACCAGTCTGATTGCTTGGCGGCTCTGGGCGGAAACACTCTCTTCAGCACCATGGACCTAACGTCTGGTTTTTATAACATCCCTATGGCCGAAGAACATAAGAAGTATACAGCATTTACGACACCTGTTGGGCTGCACGAGTACAATCGGATGCCGCAAGGGCTATGCAACAGTCCAGCATCCTTTATGCGAATGATGGTAAGCATCTTTGGAGACTTGAACTTCAACAGTTTGTTGTGCTATCTTGATGATCTGCTAGTTTTCGCGCCTAGTGAGCAGGAAGCCTTGGAGAGGCTAGAAGTTGTGTTCGGTCGTCTGAGGCAGTACAACCTCAAGTTGAGCCCTAAGAAATGTCATCTAATGAGAACCTCTGTAAAATTCTTGGGTCACATTATAGATCGGGATGGAGTTTCTGTAGATCCTGCTAAAGTAGAGGTTATCTCAAGGCTGTCGAAGTTTGATTTGATGGAAGACGATAGATGTACCCCATCAGTTCAGAGAATTAAATCGGTCCTCGGGATGATACTTTACTACCAACATTTCATACCTAGTTGTTCTTCTTTGGCAAAGCCGCTCTTTGCTCTCACGGCTGGGCAGAGGAGGAAGAGAGGGACCAAGGGAGACCCTAAAGCAGGAACTTACAGGAAGCTCAAGCCCGAAGATTGGACAAAGGAATGCGATCAAGCCTTATGTAGCCTCAAGGAGAGTCTGCTACAAAGTGTGATTTTGGCACATCCTGACTTTACTCGACCTTTGATTCTGGCAATTGACGCTTCACTAGATGGACTCGGAGCGGTGTTATCCCAAGTGCCTGCAAACCAAGAACGAGCTCGTCCAATCGCGTTTGCAAGCAAGACTTTAAACAATTCACAGAGAAACTATCCGGTTCATAAGCTCGAGTTCCTGGCACTTAAATGGAGCGTCTGCGAGAAATTTAGCCATTGGTTGAAAGGTCAAACATTTACTGTCTGGACGGACAACAATCCGCTCACATACATTATGTCCAAGGCAAAACTCGACGCTTGTGAGCAGCGTTGGGTGTCCAAACTGGCAGCTTACACCTTTGAACTGAAGCACATAGCAGGGACGAAAAATGTGGTCGCCGATGCTCTGAGTAGAGACCCTTTTGTTAAAACTGTGAGTAGCAGGCTAATGAAGGAGCGTTATCATGATTTGCTTGTAGAGGCCGAGGAGGTTGATGGAGATGGAGTTCGGGATGTCTTTCGTCAAGGAGCTCAGAACCTACAGATCAGTCACCAGTCTTGTATTGCTTTACCTTCTGATAGTGACACTGTCAATGCTTGTTTAAGTGCACATGACCGGTGGGAAGAGACAACTCAAGCAAGAGCTGTGCAGTTGATTCAGTCTTACCAAGATTTAGTGTCAGCTGGTTCTGACACCATTCCTACAATTGCTGCAGATGAAATTCGCGAATCGCAAGAGGCTGATTTGGCCATTTCAATAGTCATGTCCTTTATGAATTTAAAGCGACAACCATCAAGGCGAGAAAGGACAAATATGAATTCCAGAACTCTGTCTCTTTTCAGGCAATGGGATAAACTTAAGGTCGTCGATGGGATACTGTACCGATTCATACAAGATCCATTCAGTAAACAAAGGCGGTATCAGTTGGTCTTACCTTCCAGTCTCAAGGGCCAAGCTTTGACAGGTGTGCATGATTCAGCAGGCCACCAAGGACAAGCAAGGACCATTCATCTAGCCCGCCAACGCTTCTTTTGGCCAGGAATGGGGCATGATATTAGTGAATACATCAAGTGTTGTCAAAGATGCATTCTAGCCAAGGCTCCGGAACCATCTGCGCGGGCCCCGCTCGAAAGTATTAAGACTTCTATGCCAATGGAGTTGGTATGTCTAGATTTCTGGACTGCAGAGGATGGGAAGAAACGCTCAGTTGATGTGCTCGTTCTGACGGACCATTTCACAAAGTTGGCTCATGCCTTCCCTTGTGCGAATCAGTCAGCGAAACAAGTCGCAAGGAAGCTGTGGGACCGTGTATTCTGTGTGTACGGATTCCCAAGTCGCATTCACACAGACCAGGGAGCCAATTTTGAAAGTGCCCTTCTAGCGGAACTTCTTAAACTGTCAGGGGTCGCCAAGTCTCACACCACTGCATACCACCCCATGGGAAATGGAGGGGTAGAGAGGTTTAATCGGACTTTGGGAAGTATGCTCCGAACACTGCCTCTAAAAGAAAAACACAAATGGACAGAGCAAATACAAACGTTGACCTTCGCCTACAATGCTACCGTCCATGAAACAACAGGATACGCTCCTTTTCAGCTTATGTTCGGACGTGTACCAAGATTGCCGGTGGATGTTATGTTCCGACAGGTGCTACATGACCCTGTAGTTGTAGATCATGGTACATACCTGAAATCATTAATGTCATATCTTCATGAGGCGGCTGAGATCGCGCAGAAACACTCTGAAAAAGAGCAGAGGAAGCAGGCTAAAGGTTACAACAAGAAAGTCAGAGGAACATGTCTGAATATTGGAGATCGTGTGCTGGTGGCGAATAAAGGAGAAAGAGGGAAGAGGAAATTAGCGGATAAGTGGGATCCTGTAGTGTATACTGTAGTAGACAGAAACCTGCAGACACACACTTACAAGCTCAAAGATGAGAAGGAGAACGTGAGGATAGTGCACAGGAACTTGATGTTGGATATTAGTTTCCTACCTGTTGAGTCGCCTGATGAGGAAGGAAGCATGCTGCTTTCCACGGGAGAGTCAGAGGATGAGACATGTTGGTCCAGGAGGGAGTTTGATGCGGAAGACTTCGATCCAGCAGACCTGGAGGGAAGGACAATGAGGTGGGTTAACCGAGAGTCTGAAAGCCGTCAAGTCCAAGAGTCTGAAAGCCGTCAAGTCCAAGAGTCTGAAAGCCGTCAAGTCCAAGAGTCTGAAAGCCGTCAAGTCCAAGAGTCTGAAAGCCGTCAAGTCCAAGAGTCTGAAAGCCGTCAAGTCCAAGAGTCTGAAAGCCGTCAAGTCCAAGAGTCTGAAAGCCGTCAAGTCCATGAGTCTGAAAGTCGTCAAGTCCATGAGTCTGAAAGCCTTCAAGTCCATGAGTCTGAAAACTATCTAGACCAGGACTTTGATGTTGAGGAAGCTAAGGGAACAGACCAATTCAGTTTGGGCAAGAGAGATTCCAGTGATCAGGAACAATCTGAAGAGAGCAGTGACCGGAATCATCTTCGACATGGAGATAAATCAAATTTGACTTCTCTTGACATTGACCTTGACGATAAAACAGACACACATACACAAGCACAAGTTTCCACTGACATTCAAACTGACGCTGATACCCAAATTCCAGTTCCTGACGTTCAGGGTGTCAGAACAAGGGCTGGTAGAGTCGTTAAGAAAGTCAACAGATTAATTGAGTCAATGGTTCAGAAGCCCTTTTACTTCCAAAGTGTAGGAAATCAATTGAAAAGGAGATCTGAGTCATTTCTTTCTCTGTTTTAAGGAGTATTCTATTGCATTTTGCTCTGTGTGATGTCATATAAAGAGACGTTAACTCGGTGTAAGGGTCAGGTCATATTATGGTGTACAAGGCATCATATTGTTCCAAGATGGTCTTGGGCTTGATCACCCTGAGGTTTTTCTTGACCCATTATTGGGTAACTTACAAGTTGAACTAATGAATGTTTCATTGCAGACCTGTACCAGCTAATTGACTTATATTCAGTACGGATTTTAGCGAAATCCAGAAGGGGTGAATGTAACGGGTTATATTGAGTACAATTTGAACATAATACATTGTTGCTTTTTCACTAAAATCCTTATTATTGTATTATTGATTTATTTCTGCATTCCTAGGACTGATATATGTTTATACCATTTAGAGGCTTTTATTTTGAAATTTGCGTCTAGCGCTACCATTTTGATGTGAGCGCACACTTCTCGTTAGTTCATATTGCATACACTGGCGAGAGGTAAGCGATTTCGGAGCTCTTCATTTTCTGAATTAATTGAGTTTGCAAAGTGTATAAATCGGTTTGATTTCATTTTGTAAGAATTACTGAAGTTATATGCAGTGTTCTTTTGCATGTTTTATGTGTGGATGGATTAATAATCTGAAGATATATCGTGTGGGCTGTATGTGCATATGTGTTAGCATGGTTCTGAGTTGTAAGTCAGCTAACAGGTGTTATATCATACAGGAATGTGCTGTAATGAGATGCCCACAAGTCATTTATCTGCTTTATTGATGTTAATCCACAGGTATTTCTCTCTTTTTACCTTTTCATTGTCTTTTATATTCTTTTATTGTGTTAATAGTGTGTTTCAGTGTTAATGATCATATTGCTCAATTGTTATACATCAGAGTTCATATTGCATACACTGGCGAGAGGAATGTGCTGTAATGAGATGCCCACAAGTCATTTATCTGCTTTATTGATGTTAATCCACAGAAGGTGGCCAGTCCATGTTGGGCGTGACTGTTAATAAACCTGCTCCAGTGAATTGAAGTGGCAAGTGTCCTGGTCTTTCTTACACAACGCAGAGGGGAGTAACAGCGGCTGAAACAGACCGGTTACAAACGCACATAGAAAAGTTGAATAAAAATTTTGTTTTCTTTGCGCACACAAAAGTACTCTCGTAGCTTTATAACATTAAGGATGAACTACTGATGTCACATGGACTATTTCAATGATACTAGCTTTCTCGACCTTTAACGTGGTAGTTGTATTGCTGTCTATGCAGGGTCAGAAAGCTTTTGGATTTCAATAAAAATATCTTAATTTGTGTTCAGAAGAACAAAAGTCTTACGGGTTTGAAAGTTTAAAGGGATAGTTCACCCAAAAATGAAAATTTGATGTTTATCTGCTTACCCCCAGGGCATCCAAGATGTAGGTGACTTTGTTTCCTCAGCAGAACACAAACAAAGATTTTTAACGAAAACCGGTGCAGTCTGCCAGCCAAATAATGGCAGTGGATGGGCACCAGACCTTTAAAAGTAAACAAAAACATGCACAGACAAATCCAAATTACAACCTGCGGCTCGTGGCGATACATTGATGTCCTAAGACACGAAACGATTGGTTTTTGCAAAAAACTGAACAGTATTTATATGAATTTTTACCTTTGATACACAGCCACGTCCATCTGTCCTGAGCACGAGTTTAGCATCAGGCATGTGTACCTGATGTGTACGCGCTCTGGCGTAGTATACGCAAACACCGGAAGCAATCTGTCGCATGTATACAACACTCATTGTTTACACAGTGCACAGAGATTGTGGGTATATCAGCTGTTCAAAATGGTAACTACTTGCGCTTATCCTGATTGTTCAAACCAATTTAAAGCTAAAAGATTACATTTGCTTGCGCAAACTCATCCGGGACTTTTCACTGATTTCCCCTTACGGTGTTTGCGTATACTACGCCAGAGCGCGTTCACATGTAACGAGCCAGATGAAAAGCTCGTGCTCATGACAGATGGACGTGGCTGTGTATCAAAAGTAAAAAGTCATATAAATACTGTTCAGTTTCTCGCAAAAAACGATCGTTTCGTGTCTTAGGACATCAATGTATCGTCATGAGCCGCAGGTTGTAATTTGGATTTGTCTGTGCATGTTTTTGTTTACTTTTAAAGGTCGGGTGCCCATCCACTTCCATTATTTGGCTGGCAGACTGCACCGGTTTTCGTTAAAAATCTTCGTTTGTGTTCTTCTGAAGAAACAAAGTCACCTTTGCAAAAATAAGAAACTTATTTTCTTTTAAAGAAGAATGTCTGAAGAACAAATAATGTTAAAACTAAAGATGTTTCTTTCTGTCAAGACAACTGCATTGAACATACCAGTCTGAGCACCATAAATATTCTTTTTCCAAAGTTTCCCTGCCTATAACTCAAGATATCACAATATGATTTTAGATTCTAGCTCTTTGTAAACTTTTCTTTTAGAATCTTAATTTTCCAGGCCCTACATCGTTCAGTCCCAGGGATCTTAATAAGGCTCCATATCCAGATTGCTGAATATTACCCATTTTCAGTGGTCGAAAACCAAATGTTGGTCACTTTGTATATAGCTGATACTTATTTTGTTTAAAGAACAATGTCTGAGGAAGAAATAATGTTGAAATCAGAATTGTATCTTGTTTCCCTCTATTAAAAGTATCACATTATTTCAAACTGACCCACATTTGGTTTTTGACCAGTGAAAATGTGTACATTTTAACAATTTACTTCTGGAGCCATATTAAAAATCTCATAGGGCATTAAAAATAAAGATGCCAAAAGAAAAGTTTGGTAAGATCCATTATCTAAAAGGGCATAAAGATATCTTTAATACTTCTTGAGTTACAGGCATGCAAACTTTAGAGAAAAACTTGGAAAGTTCTGTTTCCCCATTTTTGAATGGTCACCATTAGCACATAATGCAACAAAGATTTCTAAAGTCAACAGATTTTACTAACAGAACTACTAATCTCTGTGTAAAAATAAGATAATGATGCTGCCATCTTTCAGAAGTAATTTTCACCCCACTTTAACTTGACTCTGAATCTAAGGTGAAATTTGCCATTTTGACCTTCCTCTACAAAATAGTGGATTACTCGGTAAATATTCATCCATGACATTTTATATTTTGGCTTTCACCACTACACATATTATTTTTTATTTTATTTTTTTTGCAAAATCAAACATTTGAAAAAACAAAAACATTTCACTAGTCCAAATGCACTAGACAGAAATACAGATAGAAAGGAAATAAATATTTCATAACAAAAAAGTATACAGCAGCTTCACTTTTCTTCATGTGAGATCACATAGAAAGCTTATTTATTTATAGAATATCACAGAAGAATAGGTTTCAGAACATTTTAGAGGGGCCATTAGCAAATGTACCTCACGCACTCACACAGATTCAATCAAAATGCCCTCGACAGCATGGCGAAAGTGTTCCACACGCAGTGAACTGTGTTTAAACTGTTGTTTGCAGGAATATAGCTTTACCTATGAAATATTTAGCACGGAAAAGAGGCGCAGACAAGCGGCAAGCTAATGTTTTGTGACAGCCGCTATTAAATGACAGACATCTGTCAGATTCATTGCACACTTTTGTTGAAATAGACCTGTCTTGGGCTCCAACAGTCATATAGGAATATAATGTGCACACAAATTGAGATCGAGCATTAGACGTGCGATGTTTGAGGAATTTAAAGACTGTAATTTAGACTGCAGGCGAACATTTGTCACATTACTCCCTGAAGATGAATAAAAGATTCATATATCTCATCTGTGTCTTTTACCCGAACAGAAAACTGCGACACATCTATGGAAAATGTCCCTGCTCGCTCCCCAGTCTAAACGACTTTTGATTCTTTATTGAATTTGCTAAATGCCCCATAAAACGAGCCGACGGCCCTGAGGGAAGGAAACAGTTGTGTAGACGAGTGTTCCATTTAGCTGATACGGATTTTCAAAACCGTGCTGCCTCTGGAAGGGAAGTAGGTCAGTACAGTGGATCTCGGTGACACGACTGCCACCGTCCACTTCTTCAGGATTAGACAGCCGTGAGCCGAGAGAGGAGCTCTTTATAAGAGCGTTACTCTGACAGCATGCCAAGTTAGAGACTAATAAATCTCACGTTGTCAGCAACAGGACAAGAAACGACTTAAAGATGTGGATGTGTTTTCGAGAGCAGGCTTGGGTTGTTAAACTGATGGAAAACCAAGAAAAGCAAGCACTGTAATTGGCTAAAACTCGCTTGGGAAGATCAAAACTGCACTGATTTTCAGGGATGCTAATAGTTGACCTTAAAACACTGTAATTTACTCATCTTCATGTCGCAAAATCCATTTCTTTTTTATGTGTGGATCACAAAAAGTTTTAAAAAATATCCAGGCCAATATGATGAAAGTAAATAAAAACTGGATCTATGAAGGTCCACCATGAAAGTATCATAAAAGGGTTTTTATGACTCATGCACTACATTCCAAGTCTGCTGAAGCCATACAATAACTTTGAGTGGACGCAACCTCAAATAAAATGGCAGCTTTGACGTCAATGACATTTGAGTCCCCATTTACTTCCATTATATGGCAACAAGCAGTTTATGCAAATGGATTTGAACAACATGGGAAGACATTGGTGATCCAAGATGTTCATGTCTTTCTTTCTTCAGTTGAAAAGAAATTAAGGGGGATTTTTCTAGATATATTAGACTTCAATGGGGATCAATGGGTTGAATGTCCAAATTGCATTTTCAATGCAGCTTCAGAGGACTCTAAATGATCCCAGCTGAGGAATAAGAGTCTTATCTAGCGAAACAATCAGTCATTTTTCTATTTTAAAAAATAAATAAATAAATAAACACTTACTATACTTTTTAACCACAATTGCTTGTCTTGCACTAGCTTGACTTCACACATTATGCAATCACATTGGAAAGGTTACACATGACGTAGGCTGAAGTACCGACCCAGTGTTTACAAAGATGGCCGCTACTGGCTGAGTGCTTAATAGGTTACACCAGGTTTTTGTCTTTATTCTGTTTAAATGGACCTTTAATTTAATACTTTGAATATATTAATTAGAGTTTAAAGTTTGGACTTTTCATCGTCGATGTTTTGTGTTTGATCGGAGCTCATTTCATTAACGTTGCCGTCTATATCTCATTATGGACAACGCCAAAGTCTCCGAAGTCTCTCTTCAATCAATCTGGGACGCTATACAACAGATAAAATCTGATATGATTGTTCACTTCGATGCAAAAATTTATAATCTACAAACCGGCCTGTGCACAATTCAAGGCTCCCTCAATTCGCTTTCTGAGCATGTTTCGGAACTGGAACAACGGGTGAGCTCAAACGAAGATAATGTGGACAATCTGACCAAGCGTGTTCAAGACCTTGAAAAAGAAAATGCTTACCTCAATAAGAAAGTGGAAGAGGCTGAAAACAGAAGCCGTTTATCAAATCTTCGCTTTGTTAATATCCCGGAGAAGAGTGAAGGTAGAGACATGTTATCTTTTTTGAATCAACTGATTGCACAATTGCTTGGTAATGAACACTTTCCCATGGCTCCAGTTATCGAAAGAGCGCACCGCTCGCCAACCTTTTTATCTGGATCACAGCTTAAACCGAGACCAATTCTGGCTAAGTTTCTGAATTTTCAGGATAAAGTCAGGATTCTCCGTCTGGCTCGGGAGAAAGACGAGCTTGTCTACAAGGGCACACGAGTCTACATCTTCCCGGATTACAGTGCAACTGTTACGAAGAAATGGCGAGAGTTTGATACTATCAAAAAAAACCTTTGTGCGGCTGATGTCAAATATTCTCTACTGTTTCCTGCAACTCTAAGAGTTATGGTGGATTGAAAGCCCAAACTGTTTTGTTGCCCTGAGGATGCCGATCTTTTTTTCCGTGACTACTTACCCTCTACTCCGTGATTGTTGGACTATGAGTAAGTTTTTTTCTTTTTAAGTGACTATTTTCTTCGGACTATTTATTCTTCATTTCGTGAGTGGAGGATTGTGAGTAGGTCCCTGAATTGCAGCTGTTTTTTTTTTTTTTTTGATTCTGTGAATATTAATTTCCTTTGCGACTTTATTGTGAGTAGGACTTTAAGTATACTTTGCTTTGTAACTGCTGCTAGTTATTTATTTGTTTATTTTATCACCTTATTTGTTTATATTATCGAGTTGAATGGTCCTTTTTATGTTTAATATTATTATTGTATCAGACTGAACCTGTAGTAGCTTCTTCTTTGGTCATTTTTCTTTGGTCATTCTGTGTTTTCTATTTTGTTTTTTGTTTGTTTTGTATGTGTTTATGACTGTGTTGTTTTGCAGCTCTTACCCATATGTTACCCTAACCAATTCCGTGACTTTATTTTATTTAATTAATTTATTTATTGTTTGAATTATAGATTCACCTAAAGGCTTAAAAATTGTACATTTGAATATCAGAAGTCTTCGCCCTAAAATTAATCTTTTAAGAGCCTGGGTTTCTCTTTATAAACCTCATATTGTTACTTTATCTGAAACTTGGTTACATGATCGAATTAGCGACGAGGATATAAAACTTGAAAATTTTGTTTTATTTAGAATTGATAGACCTTCAAGAAGAGGTGGTGTTGCTATATATGTTGCTGCTCAGTTGAATTCTGTGTGTGTAACTCCGTTAATATCACCAGTTAATTTTGAATGTTTATTTGTTAATATTAATTTTCATGATAACAAACAGCTAACTATAGGTTGCTTGTATAGACCTCCATCTGCTCCTGCTGATTCCACAAAATGTATTTTGTCAGTTATTAATTCTTTAGGAAGGCATACTGAACTCATTATCTTGGGTGATTTTAATTGTAACTGGTTGGATCGTGCTTCCTCTAATGATAAACATTTATTTAGTAGTATCAATCTCACTCAGTTAATTGATGAGCCCACCAGAGTTAGTCAAAATGTATCATCTCTGTTGGACTGGATATTGGTCACCAGAAAGAATTATTAAATCAGGTGTAATGTCAGATTGTTTAAGTGATCATTCTGCTATATTCTGTGTTTGGAAAATCAAAATGCCTCGCCTTCCTTCAAAATACATCACAATTAGACAATAAAAGAATATTAATTATGACTATCTGATTTATGATTTAGTGTCTATTAATTGGAATAGGCTTGAATTAATTCCCACAGTTGATGACGCCTGGAACTTCTTTTATTCTGAAGTCATCAATGTAATCAATAAGCATGCTCCTTTGAAAACAATAAGAGTTAAAGGCAGGCATCTTCCTTGGATTAACTCAGATTTGATTAATCTTTTCAAGCAAAGGGATAAGGCTTGGACTATATATCGCAAAACTAAATTGCCAGAGGACTGGGAATCTTATAGACAGCTTAGGAATATGTGTAAAACTAAGACAAGGAATGCAAAATCGAATTACTATAATGATTGTTTTTCTCAAGATTTTCGTAACCCCAGACATTTCTGGAACCATTTAAATAACATTTTAAATAAGAGAAACAAAACCTCTTTAAAAGAGCTAATAATCAATAATGAACATATTTCTGATCCTATTCGGATATCTTATGCGTTTAATAATTATTTTACTTCCATAGGTACTCATTCTACTATTAAATATTCTGATACCTTCTTTTCTAGTGGCTGTTTAAATCAGCTATTTTCTTTCAGTAAAATTTCTCCCTCTGATACTTTTAAAGCAATACGTGGGTTAAAAGAATATAGTTCACCCGGTCCAGATGGTTTGGAAGCTAAATTTGTTAAACTTGCTTCTCACATCTTAATGTATCCTTTGACTGATTTGTTTAATTTATCTTTATCTTCTTGTTCATTGCCTTCCATATGGAAATGTGCTAAGACTATTCCTCTTTTCAAAAGTGGTGACCCATCTGATTTGAATAATTACCGTCCAATTTCTATTATTTGTACTGTAGCAAAGGTTTTTGAGAAATTAAGTTTTAATCAAATATCCAATTATATTAATCAGTTTAATATTTTGTCCCCATTTCAGTCAGGTTTTAGACCTAATTTCTCTACCACTACAGCTCTAATGAAATTCACCAGTGATTTGTTTACTTATTTTGATAAATGTCAAACTACCGGTGCTATCTTTATCGATCTTTCTAAAGCCTTTGATATGGTGGACCATTATCTTCTGCTTGATAAGTTACATTCTATAGGTTTTGATCAAAACTCTCTTCTTTGGTTTAATTCTTATCTTCATAATAGACGACAATATGTTTCATTTCAAGGTTCAAACTCGGATTGCTTGGTTGTTGATAAGGGTGTTCCCCAAGGATCAACCCTAGGTCCTTTGCTTTTTTGTTTATTTATTAACGACCTTCCCAAAATCTGCTTACATTCGTCTATTCAGCTTTATGCAGATGATACTGTTATTTATTTTTCTCATTCTGATACTTCATATGTTCAGTCTTCTTTGCAGTTAGACTTTAACTCATTACAGAATTGGTTTTATAAAAATAAACTTATTCTTAACAAAAAGAAGTCCTGTAGTATGGTGTTTTCTAGAAGATGTCATCGTTCTCACTCTTTTGATTTAGATATTATTTTTAAAGATGGGTCACTCTTATGTAAAGTTGATCGATTTAAATATCTTGGTCTCTGGCTCGATCCTGAATTGTCTTTTAAGCATCACATTGACTTTATTACTAAAAAATCATATGGGTGTCTCGGTTCTCTTTATCGCTCAATTAATTGCTTTTCATTTCAAGTCAGGAAAAGATTAATCTCTCAATTAATTCTTCCTATTATTGACTATGCAGACATTATTTATCAAAATACTTCTGATATCAATTTAAAACCTTTAAACATTATTCATAATTCTTTATGTAGGTTTGTTTTGAGATGTCCTTATAGAACTCATCATTGTATGTTGTATGAAGCTCTGGGTTGGCTTCAACCTAAATCCCGAAGGCAATATCATTGGCTTCAGTTTCTTTTCAAGTGTATTTATTTTAATTTTCCTTCTTATTTAAAACAGTTTTTAGTTTCATCTACATCTATTTATTCACTTCGTCATATGCAGTATCCACATTTTTCTATTCCTAGAATCCTTACTGAAGTTGGTTAAAGGTCTTTTCAATATAAAGCTCCATATGATTGGAACAATCTTCCTTCTTCCCTTAAATCAATTACATCTTTTCATCTTTTTAGGATCAATTTAATATCTCACTTGAAAACAACCTGTTTATGTTTTTAACTTTAGGTTGAGAATTGCCTATAGGCAATATATATATTTATGTATATGTACTTTTTTTTTCTCTCTTTTTCTCTCTTTTTTTTATTTTTTATTTGATTTCCTAAAAATGTTTTTATTAATATTTTTTGATAATCTACTTATATTTATATTTGGGTTTTCATTATTGTACTAAAATGTATATTATTTTGTATGTAGGCTACATGCTTTTTTGATATAGTTGTAGTTTATGGGTGGGTGAATAGGGAAGTGAGCTGTGAATTTTTTGTATGTTTTGTTTTGTTTATTACTTGTGTTGTATTGTATTGTTTTATGTATGCGTTATAGGGTCCCCCTCGAAAATGAGATGGAGCATCTCAAGGGGCTTTCCCTCAATAAATAAATTCAAATTCAAAGTGTAAACAACCTCTTCTGAATATTATTAATTCGTCACTATCATTAGGATATGTCCCCAAAACCTTCAAAATAGCTGTTATTAAGCCACTCATTAAAAAACCACAACTTGACCCCTATGAATTAATTAACTACAGACCAATTTCGAATCTCCCTTTTCTGTCAAAGATACTAGAAAAGGTAGTATCCTCACAATTATGCTCCTTCTTAGAGAAAAATGGTATCTGCGAGGATTTCCAGTCAGGTTTTAGACCATATCATAGTACTGAGACTGCTCTAATTAGAGTAACAAATGACCTGCTCTTGTCAAGCGATCGTGGTTGCATCTCTCTATTAGTGCTACTGGATCTTAGTGCCGCATTTGATACTATTGACCACAACATTCTTTTAAATAGACTTGAAAATTATGTAGGCATTAGTGGTAGTGCACTGGCATGGTTCAAATCGTACTTGTCTGACTGTCATCAGTTTGTGGCAATAAATGAAGAGGTATCATTTAGATCGCAAGTGCAGTATGGAGTACCTCAAGGCTCAGTGCTAGGGCCATTACTTTTTACGCTTTACATGTTACCCTTGGGAGATATCATCAGGAAACATGGTGTTAGCTTTCATTGTTACGCTGATGATACTCAGCTCTATATTTCTTCGCAGCCCGGCAAAACATATCCATTCGAAAAACTAACAGAATGCATAGCTGATATTAAAAACTGGATGGCGAATAACTTCTTACTGTTAAATTCTGAAAAAACAGAGGTATTAATTATTGGACCTAAAACCTCCACAAGTAATGACCTAAAACACAGTCTAATACTAGATGGCTGCTCTGTAAATTCGTCATCATCAGTTAGGAACCTAGGCGTCCTATTCGATAGCAATCTCTCCTTTGAGAGCCACATTTCTAGCATCTGCAAAACCGCATTTTTCCATCTTAAAAATATATCGAAATTACGACCTATGCTATCAATGTCAAATGCTGAAACATTAATTCATGCGTTCATGACCTCAAGGGTAGATTATTGTAATGCTTTATTGGGTGGTTGTTCTGCACGCTTAATAAACAAACTCCAGCTGGTCCAAAATGCAGCAGCTAGAGTTCTTACTAGAACCAGAAAGTATGACCATATTAGCCCGGTTCTGTCAGCACTGCATTGGCTCCCTATTAAACATCGTATAGATTTTAAAATCTTGCTAATTACTTATAAAGCCCTCAATGGTTTAGCTCCTCAGTACTTGAACGAGCTCCTATCGTATTATAGTCCTTCACGTCCGCTGCGTTCTCAAAATTCTGGCAATTTGATAATACCTAGAATATCAAAATCAACTGCCGGCGGCAGATCATTTTCTTATCTAGCGCCTAAACTCTGGAACAATCTACCTAACACTGTTCGGGAGGCAGACACACTCTGTCAGTTTAAATCTAGATTAAAGACACATCTCTTTAACCTGGCTTACACATAAAATCATTAACACATTTCTATAATTCAAATCCGTTAAAGGATTGTTAGGCTGCATTAATTAGGTCAACCGGAACCGAAAACACCTCCCATAACACCTGATGCACTCGTTGCATCGTAAAAAGAATGGCATCTACGCTAATATTAGTCTGTTTCATTCTTATTCCGAGGTCACCGTAGCCACCAGATCCAGCCTGTATCTGGATCAGATGGTCACTCCAGTCCCCCCGGATCCAGTCCGTACCCAGCTTAGATCGTGGATCACCACCTAGAGATGACTTCAATAGCCGTGGATGTCAACCAGATGAGCTCCAAGGCGGATCATCAATAAAGACCTCGCCAACCTTGACGGCCATCGGCGCTACACCACAGGATCCTGATGAGTTCTCTACAATCAGACATTGGTACAAACTGTTGTTTGGTCTGGCCAGAGGAGAACTGGTCCCCCGACTGAGCCTGGTTTCTCCCAAGGTTTTTTTCTCCATTTCTGTCACCTGTGGAGTTTTGGTTCCTTGCCGCTGTCGCCTCTGGCTTGCTTAGTTGGGGACATTTTCCAGCGATATCGTATACTATTTGAACTGAACTGACGATGATATCACTGAATTCATTGATGAACTGCCTTTAACTGAAAATTGATTGTTACAATAATGCGTTACTTACACACTATTGTGCTGTTTAAATACTGTGCAGTTGCTTTGACACAATCTGTATTGTAAAAGGCGCTATATAAATAAAGGTGACTTGACTTTACCAAAAATGGTAAAACAACAAATTTTGAATTTGGGGGAGTTTTTCGCCTTACCCTACCATTTGAACTGGAGTACACACAGGAAGAACTCACTCTGCGTGACCTTTCCAACATGATTATGTAATGCCTGAAGTCAAGCTGGTGCAAGATGAGAATTTGTAGTTAAAAAGAATATAAATGATTATATTATTTGGAACTGACTAATTGTTTCGCTAGATAAGATCCTTATTCCTTGGCTGGGATCACGTAGAGCCCTTTAAAGCTGCACTGAAACTGCAATTTGGACCTTCAATCTGCTGATCCCCATTTCAGTCCACTATATGGAGAAAAATCCTGGAATGTTTTCTTCAAAAACCTTTATTTATTTTCGAATGAAGAAAGAAAGAAGTGAACTAATCCTTTAAGGTAACAAAAAAAATAACAACATCTTAACAAGTTCGAGCACAAAATATGCATACAAGCGTCCAGTGTCCTACCTGAGACGAGTGGTACGGTGTCTCTCTCCCATGACACAACAGTGATGTAGTTCTCCACTGAGGAAGGAATAATGCACTTGAAGACCGCTACGCTGCCTCTCATCGCGGTCTGGTCCGCCACGCGAACCGTATAGGGCTCTCGTAAGACTGCAGAGAAAGAGTTTGTGCTGATTGATACTTGGATAAAACAAACAACAATACTTTCTTCTAGCTTAATATGCAAACAAGTAGTCTTTCACCAATAAAGTAAACCTCTATGACACTATAAAAGCAGTTTTCTTTCTTAGAGAATCCGAGCATAGCAACTGGCTCAGCCAATGGATTGGGGCTATCTGTTTGACTGACCAATGACAGATGACCCGAGTCAAACCTGTCTGAAAACAGTCATTAGATTTGCAGATTGGTTTAGTCAGACTAAAACAAAATAAAGTGAACTACGAAGCAAAGTGTTTATATATAATTATATATTATTACATACTTTTTCCATTTGCATTTTAAACATAAACCTCACTACATTTATTGTTTTGTATTACTAAAACACTGTTCTATTTCTTTGAGAATCCGACTAGCCCCGCATAGCAACTGGCTCAGCCAATAGAGTGAGTTTGGGACTATTGTTTGACTGACCAATGACTGAAGGTGCAAGTCAAACCTGTCTGAAAACAGTCATTAGATTTGCAGTTTGGTTTAGTCACACTAAAGCAAGATAAAGTGACCTTAAAAGCAAAATGTGTTAAACCTCTATGACACTATTAAAGCATTGTTTTCTTTCTTAGAGAATCTGATTTGCCCAGCATAGCAACTGCCTCAGCCAATGGAGTGAGTTTTGGGTGGGGCTATCTGGTTGATTGACCAATGACAGATGACGTGAGCTAAACCTGTCTGAAGACAGTCAAAATAAGAAAAATGTTTTGTAAAGGATGAGTCATCAATATTTTTAGTCCATTTTCCCCGAAAAAGAAAGACTGAATTTCAATAGTGTACATCTGCATTTATAACAATTTCATGAATTTTGTCAACATTTACACTCAAAAACAATTTTTAGGCATGCATTTAAGAAATATATCTGAGCTGCATATAAATTTTCAGTCATTTGGATCACAGTATTTTAATGTAAAATGATGCATACTTGTCAATCATACATTAATTAAATAAAATTAATGAAGATATAGCCTAATATTTCACCTACCTGACCAGAAATGATAAGAACAAACATGAATGTTGTCAAGATTCTTGCCCTGGAAATCCTGGTTCAGTTTGGCCAACCACAAACGCCTTTTGTTCCTCAGACAGTTTTTTGTACTCTTCTCCTTGATTTGTTAAAAATTTTGGCAGTCTATAGCAGTCCAAATGTTTTTCCTGGTCCGACTGATTAGTACAGCCCAAAACATGACATTACTGATCATTTTCAGCAGCAATGATTAGCAAAATATGCGAATTTTGTTCGGTTCGGTGGCATTGTTTACGCTCCGTGCCGCCAATATTGCCCATTGATGACGCGTTGTGAAAACACTATATTGGTTATACGTTTTTGTTATAACTGTGCAATCTAAATGAATGGCAGTTTTACACTATATGCAACTGAAAGCAAATAGACATTTGTAAAACATCTCCAACAATATGTAATATCTTCAAACACTCACCGGCCTTAATATGAACATCTTGGCTTCTAATTTTCCCTGAAGGATTTTCCGCTGTGCAATAGTAAGTGTTGTCGTGGATCACTTTGCTAAAGCTGGACGGAGGAAAGTGGAAGATCTGGAGAGTGCCGTTTGGATGGACATGGCGGATCCCTGGGACGTTGTAGCTCTCCTCGCCGGTGGCCAGATACCAGCGCAGGGTAGCAGGCGGCACCGCTGCTGCAGGACAGGGAACCAGAGTCCCCGTGGTGCTGGCGAACACTACCTCTTGCAGAGATGCATTGACAAAATACAAGCTGGAATGTAGGTCTTCACTGAGAACTGCAGGAGACAGAAGAGGATGCACAGTTAGTGTTTTTCTAGAGTTAATCACAACACAAGACTCTTTCTCTCTGTATGAAAGAACTAACAGCTTGTTTGCCACAGCTGGTCTACACTTCTCCAGGGACGAATTACTTTAACAGCTCATAAATATATTAAAACACTTAGTCTTGGCACTTTTTAGTCAGTGGTCCATTAGATTCAGGATTCAGAATTGTACATGCTTACACAGCCTGCAAGTTTCAGGTAGCTCCAAACATCTGACAGAAAACTGCACTAATCTTACTAAATGTACTAATCTTTCAAATCAAACTCAGAGAGATTGTACTGGAAATGCTGCCAGCAAGGCCAAATTCAGCCATGTTTCTCCATTGGGACTTTTAAAAGAGATGATTTCATTTGGAGAATGAGTCCTGAGTCTTGTTTTAATGAAACCACATCATTCCTCATGTATTTTAATACTTTATATTAATTCATTACATTTTTAATGGCTATTGGCAACGCTGCAACAGAGTTATGCCAGGAAAGCCCTTTAGATTTTAAATGGATTTGTTCACTTATACCTTACATTTTCAGATGGACATACTGGGCACGAAAACCAATTTCAGTGCCCTGGGGTATTTTATAGATAATGGAGCTCAGTTTGGAGCCATGGATAAAGCTACTATTGTCTAAAAGCACATAAAAAATAAAATATTTATACCCATACTCTAGCTAGTCGATTCCCCTTGATAAAAACACAGATAAATGGATATAGAGCAAAAGTGGGGAAAAATGTCAATAGAATAGCAAGTTATTTCTCATAATTTTTAAATGGACTGTTCATCCAAAAATGAAAATTCTGGCATTAATTACTCATGTTGTGAAGACACAATAAAGTTGATATTTTTGTTTTCTTTCGTAGCTTCATAAAATTACAGTTGAACCACTGATGTCACATGAACTATTTTAACAATGTCCTTACTACCTTTCTGAGCCTTGAACATGTTAGTTATGTTGCTGTCTATGCAGGGTCAGCAAGTTCTCGGATTTATTAAAAAAATATTTTAAGTTGTGTTCTGAAGATGAAGAATGAAGGTCTTACGGGTTTGGAACGACATGAGGGTGAGTAACTAATGACAGTATTTATATTTTTGGGTGAACTGTCCCTTTAAAGGTCAGAGAGTTAGTAGGACAAATAGAGATACACATGAAACCTAACATTTCACTCAAACCAAATATACTATTTTAATATATTATATTAATTAAATTTCCAATTTATCAATCTGCATTTAGCACATACATTTCAGCATAACAGCGTTTGCAATCCAACACTGACAATCCAACATTTTTTTTGTTCTTTTTTTCACACAAAACATATAAACCTAAGGTCTATTGATAATCCAGAGCAAAGCATCAGCGAAGGATCAAAAGAACTTGGGATCTTAAGAAGAATCATAAAATATTAAAAGACTTTATGTCAATACTGAGATTATACAGTGATACCCTGCAGCATTTTAACAGATATTTTATGCACTGCCACTGTATAGAATTCTATAGAAACATTGTTATTATTGTTAGACACAAAGTCAAGATCAAAAATAATAACAAAAAAGGTACATTTTAAATGTTCTGATTTATTTCATGTAATATAATTATAAATACAATTTATATAATAGTGTTTATTAAATATTAAATACAGCCCCTTGACAAATGATTAACCCAACGTTCTGGTTAGTTTTATTTAACTCAGCCATTGTTTAAAAATGACTATATGGCTGGCTCAATTAACCCAAAATAGGTTGTAAATTTTTAAGCAGTCATTTTAAAGCAATAGTTGAGTTAAATAAAACTACTCAGAAGGTTGGGTTAAATATTTCATTCATATTTCACTAAGTGCTGAGTTGTTTTTAACCCAGAATTTGTGTGTATGTGTTTAATGCTGGGTTAAAAACAACCCAGCGCTAGGTAAAATATGGACAAACCCAGCAACTGAGTTGTTTCGACCCAGCTGTTGGGATAAATGTTTAAGTTAGTTTATTAAAAATGCTGGGTTAAACAACCCAGCATTAGGTTAAAAACAATCTGGTAAAATATGAAAAAACCTAGCGATTGAGGTGTTTTGATCCACTGGTTGGGTTAAATGCTTAACTTAGTCACTGGGTTTGTCCATATTTTACCCAGCATTTTTTTTTTATGTTTATACTCTGCATAAAATATGGGTTAAATGTTTAACCCAACCTTCTGGTTAGTTTTATTAAACTATTGCTTAAAAATTACTATATTTCATGCTTAAAATGAACTCAAAATAGGTTGGAAATTAACGTTTATTAATATGTTCAATAAATGAACATTTAAGATGAAAAAAAAAAAATATATATATATATATATATATATATATTTTTTTTTTTTTTTTTTTTTTTTTTGTATTGCTTAATAATAAATGTTCACTTTTTGATTACTGCTTGTCTCTGCATTCTAAAAAAAATGCTGTGTTATTTTTTTAAAACCAAAATGCTGGGTTCAGTATGTTGGGTCATTTAATTGGGTTATTTTAAATATTTTTTACCCAAGTACTGGGTAGTTAATAAATATTGGATGATGGAAATGCCTTTTGCCTTGCATAACATACAGTAAACTGATTTTATCCATTATAATACTGAATTTTATTTAATTTCCTGTTAAAATATGTTCTCTAATCTCAGTACCAATTGTTTATGGACAGGTTATGGAGTCAGTCATGGCATCTTTCAGCTACGAGTTTTCAGCTACATTATTTATTTCTAAAATGCTTGTTAAATAAGTTTACATGTATGTAATATTGTAAACTATATGTTGTATTCACCCATATAAATTAAATTTGTCCATGGATATTCAGTGTATTAAATAAATGATCATTTATTAATAAGTTAAATAAATATTAATTAAATAATATATATTTTTAAATAGCTTATTTTTAAAATGCTGGGTCATTTATTAAGTTATTTTTAATATTTTTACCCAGGTGCTGGGTAGTTTTTTTGCACTCTCAAAAGTACTGAGTTTTTTTGTTTGTTTGTTTTTTAAACAAAAATGTTGGGTTTACTATGCTGGGTCTTTTAATTGGGTTATTTTAAATATTTTTTACCCAGGTAAAAAATATTACTTAAGCCAGCAATACAATCATTTTTAAACAATAGTTGACTTAAATAAAACCCAGCATGTTGGGTAAAAACATTTAACCCTACAAAATAACCCAGTATGTGTTATGTCCATTATTTACCCAGTGCTAGGTTGCCAAATAACCCAAGTTGGGTTGTTTTTAACCCAGCTTTTTTAGAGTGTAGTAATTATGTGTCTGATTTTTAATTGTGAGTTCATTTTACGCTAGCCATATAGTCTTTTTTTAAACAATAGCTGAGTTCAACAAAACTACCTAAAAGATTGGGTTTAACCCAACATAACCGCTGGGTCAAAATAACCCAGCATGTGTTCTGTCCAATATTAACCCAGCACTGGGTTGTCAAATAACCCAAATTGGGTTGTTTTTAACCCAGCATTTTTTTGTGTGTGTAGTAATTATGTGTCTGTTTTTTTTTTTTTTTTTTTACAATCTATTTTAGATTCACTTTAAAATAGCCATATAGTATTTTTTAAACAATAGCTGAGTTAAACAAAACTACCTAGAAGATTGTGTTTAACCCAACATTTAACCTAACTGCTGGGTTGCTGAGTTTCCAAATTTCACCCAAAAATATTCAAAATACACCAATTAGGTGAACATTTCAAATGCTCTAAATTATTCTATCTAACACGTTTTACAATGGTACTAATTAAATATCTCTATTTATTGTATACCTTTGTACATCTATCTAATAAAAACATCACATTTTCAGAATACACTTCTAACAAAAAGACCGTTACTATAAAACAGCTAAAACCGTCCGACAGAAGAGGACGACATAAAGAAGCCAGCAGCTGTTATCCAGACATGATGCATGTGATTTAGCACCTCAGACATCATGCAGTAAAGCTTTCGTGTGCGTTCGAGCGCTGATGGACTCTTCATCTTTAAAAATCTGCATGGTCAGCATCTGTTAATCTGATTCAAATTCAGATAGTAAAACCCAGCACATGCTTATAGCGACGCAGTCAGAATCATTCCGCTCTCAATTATCTAAACGACGGAAACGGCCAGACACGACTCTTCAAATATGAATTGAATGAATTTATAATTAATCTGGCTTTTTCAGAAAGCGCTGCAGGCTGTTTGATTAACAGCGATTCCTATCTGCCTGAAATAATGGACAGAGCGCTTTCTTTGTCGCTGCTTGTTTCTGTCTTTCAGAGCCGATCATTGTAAATTCCCGCTGAGAGAGTGTCTAACGCGCTGTCCCTCTGTGGCCCTGTCTGGGCTTGACTCAGGGTGATATTTATGGGGTGAGCATGTGACAGCTCAAGGGCAGAGACCATTTTGAAGTCAAGCTGATCTAGGGGCAGGATGGTCGGCGAGTGCACGTTTTTGCTTTATGTATGCAGATAAGATGGATGTTGTTGTTTTTTACAAAACCCTACTGCATTAAAAAAAAGACTACTTAAATAATAATTCTATATTGATTAGTAATGAGTAGTTTCATACTGTACACACACACACACACACACACATATATATATATATATATATATATATACACACATATATATATTAGGCTATATATGTATATATTAAATGTCATTAAAAACTTAATTTTAGGATCAGATTAAGTAAAGATTTTAAGGCAAAATGATCTTTTCATATATTAAAAAGTGGCTTTGTTAAACATCAGTGTTAAAGTCAAACTAATATATATATATATATATATATATATATATATATATATATATATATATATATATATATATATACACACATATATATTAAGCTAGAAACCCACAAACGCATCAAAAACTAGTCAAAAATTATAGCAATAAAAATGAAATAAATAATTTTGTCAAAGTAACTTAAAATATTTTTACCTCAGAACATTAAATGTCAGAAAAAAAGGTAATTTTAAGATCAGATTAAGTAAAGATTTTTAAGGCAAAATCATATTTTCATATATTAAAAAGTGCCTTTATTAAACATCAGTGTTAAAGTCAAACTATATATATATATATATATACACACACACACACACACACACACACACACACATATATTAGGCTAGAAACCCACAAATGCATCAAAAACTAGTCAAAAATTATAGCAATGAAATAAATAATTTAGTCAAAGTAACAAAAAATATATTCAAACACATAATTTTAAGATCAGATTAAGTAAAGATTTTTAAGGCAAAATCATATTTTCATATATTAAAAAGTGACTTTATTAAACATCAGTGTTAAAGTCAAACTATACATATATATATATATATATATATATATATATATATATATATATATATATATACACACACACACACACACACACACACACACACACACACACACACATACACACACACACATATATATTAGGCTAGAAACCCACAAATGCCTCAAAAACTAGTCAAAAATTATAGCAATGAAATAAATAATTTAGTCAAAGTAACAAAAAATATATTCAAAAACATAATTTTAAGATCAGATTAAGTAAAGATTTTTAAGGCAAAATCATATTTTCATATATTAAAAAGCGGCTTTATTAAACATCAGTGTTAAAGTCAACATAATTTATCTCAGTATATTAAATTTGACCAAAAAGTCATTTTAGAATCAGATTAAGTTAAAAATGCAATTTAAGGCGAATTAATATTTTCAGATTTTACTGTGCAGTGTTATTTAATATAGTGCATTAAAATCAAGTCTAAGATAGAGAAGTTAATCTTAGAAGACGAAAATAAATGTTCATTATATGTGAGTGTGACAGGTCTGACTGGAGGTTTGTAATGAAGAGCATTTGAGCGGAATGACAATTGCATTTAGGGCGAGCAGAAATATGGGTTTGTCTTTTGAAAACACATTAGCATTTGTCCACTGATAGTGTGTAACCAGCCATCACGAGAGCCTTTTCAAAACTAGCCAGGCGATTTATTTAAGTAATGTGCGATCAATATTTACCCTGCAAACCGCAATGGTGCCTCGGGTATTAACCCTTACAAACCTGACACAGGACAGTCACAATAAACCCATACAAAAAAGATGTTGCAGTGCACTAATGCTATCAGATGATTCCCATGGTAGTTTAATATAGACTATGGTATTGAATGATTATCATATTCGTACAGTATAGCATGGTATTAGCATCTTATTCATTTTTATCCAAAGCCATGTCCCTAATATCACGATATTTGTTTGTATTTATCCATTTAACCTGCACATTTGACAATATCAAATATACTTTTGGATTTGGGTGATTTGACCATGATTTTACCAGAGTACTGTACCAATATCCAAAAATCTGTACCCATACTTTTTTTGTAATATCAATTTTAAAACAGCAAAAACAAATATGTTTTTTGTTGTTGTTGTTGTTGGTTTTGGATGATTTGAGTAGTTTTATGATGAACTGCTTATGTAAACTGTAAATTTATATATATAAAAAAACATATACCACGTTTTTTCATATATAAATTTACCACAATGCCAAGTCCAATAATGTACAACCTGAATACCCTGATCATTTTTGTATTAATCCACTTTAAACCGGCACATCTGACAAAATGAAATATGTTTTTGGATAATTTAGATACTTTTATGAAGAACTGCTTATGTATGATTCAAGGTGGAAAATCAAATGGAACTATACTGTAGTAATAGCATAGTGTTTTTTTTTGTAAGTAAATGCTTTGTCATTCTATTTTAAACCTGCATATTTGGAAAGGTTTATATTTTTTTGATGATTTAAATATTTTTATGGTGAATTCTTCTGTATGATTCACAAAAATAAACAAATATACTCTCCAAAAAACATGGTATTACCATGGTACCAAAATATATATCCTTAATAGCATGATATTTAAGTAAATGCTTATGCAAACTTCAAAAAAACAAAAACAAAAAAACAACAACATGGTATTACAGTACACAGTACCAAGTCCAAAAATGTACACCTTGAATACTCTGGTAATTTTTGTATCAATCCACTTTAAATCTGCAAATCTGACAAAAAT